>NW_006408519.1:21563123-21573569 GCF_000296735.1 Chrysochloris asiatica | reverse complement strand
CACTTTGGACTTCCTCTCTGAGTATCATTGGCTCTTGTTCATATGGTATCTCTTGAAATGGTTGAACATTAACCATTTCCTTTATCACCCTTAAAAATACTACCTTGGAAAACTGAGTTCTGAAAATCTAATCTTAACCCACATTCATCTTGGTATTCATTATTCCCACCCACTCTTCAATTTAAGAAAAACTGCTTTGTGAAATTTTACTCTACTTTATTTCTCCTTTTCCATACAGAGCCCATTGGTAACTTATTTCTGTAACTTATATCAGCACCATCTAATCCTCTATTATCTCAGTCTCCTGCCAACTGCACCCTGTCAATCCCAACCTGAATGTAACCTTCTTACCCAGTGTCTTCTCTTCTAATCTTGGACAGTCAATCATTACCATGTTTACATACCATATTCATCACAAATGTGTGATTCGCAACCTGAGTTGTCTTCTCAACATGTCTCAATAACCGTTAACTCATTCCTCCTTGGCCATCCAAGATCCCTCACAAAAGTTATTCTGTTTTCTGACCACCACCCTCTCTCTTGGATCCTCCATTCCCATCAGCCTGCACATAAACTATTTTCTTCCTTCACTGAGACAATAATTAACAACCGTCCATACACGCAGCATTTGCTATGTACCAACTATTGTACCAAGTGCTTATATTCAATCCTTACACCAATCCTGGTGCTGTAGGATAAGCATTGCACTGCTAGCCATAAGATCAGTGGTTCAAACCCACAAGCAACTACTTGAAAACTCTATACAGTTGAGTCAGAACCAACTCAATGGCCCTAACAACAAAAACACACCAATCCTATGAGGTAAGCACCAAAACTAACATTTTACAGATAAGAAAACTGAGGCAAAAAGAAGCGATTTTCCCAAGGTCACAACCCTAGAAATCTTAAGAGTTAGAGTTTTTATCCATTGCTGTGTATATTCTCAACAACATAAATAAGTTTTTAAAAATCCTTTTTATCCATGCAATATCACTTGCAGTCCAGCATCCAGCCTGTGCTGTTGAAATACATTGTCTTTTCATAGACAATAACGGTGGCAGGTGGGAACACTTTCAATGTACTTTTGTTCCACTTCCAAACATCAGCATACTCATATTAGCCTACCTGTTCTGTTTTCACCACCAGAAATATAGGGTTGAGGAGGAAGGGAGGCAAAAGTAGAAGACAGTAGGGTACTTTCACCTTTAAACCATGAGCAGAGTGGATGAAGCTGTAAATGATGAAAGGATAGAAGATAATGAATGGAGTCAACCAAAGTTAAAAACAAAAAACAGGGATTACAGAAAATAAGAAGGCTTCAAAAAATTCATGGAAAAATAGAATAAAAAAATACTGGAATTTTTCCATGATCTTGTGGAAGTTCCCATGTACTTGCACAAAGAAACAGGTTCAAAGATTTTATTTGCAGCATTATTTGTTGTATTGAAAATTATAAGTGACACAATTATCTGTCAATAATTTCTTTATAATTCTCCCATCCTTCTGACAGAACCTTGGTTGTTGGAGATATCACTATTCTCATTAAAATATTACATTTCCTTTATTTCCTCACAATTAGGGGTGACTGTGGTAAATTCTAACCATTGAGATTTTAGCAGAAATTATTAGGTGGAGCTTCTGCAAAAGTTCTTTAAAAAATGAACTGACTTAGGTGGCACGTGATTCTTGTTCCTTGTCTTTTACTTCACTCCTTCCTGGAACGAAGACTTAATTGTTGGAGTTTCAACGGCCACTTTGGGAACCATGAAGTTAGCTTGAAGATGGAAGCCATGCTCAGAATGAGAGCAGAACACTGGAAATGGCCTAGAATCCTAAAGACATCATGGTATTCTTCTACCAAACCAGGACTAATCAACTCTTGTTATATGAAAAAATTAAAACGTCTACTTTTTTCTCTCTTTTTTGGTATTCTCTATTACTAGCAACCAAAAGCAATGCCTTGCTGGCAAAAAGAGGGAAACTTCACAGGAGATAACTTGAGGAGAAAATGTTGGGCATGGTCTGAACATATCAGAGCACTCAACTGAAATTGAGTCTGGAAAGTTCAGAATCATTTGTGTTGATTTCCTGTTGATTTCATTTCTTTCTGAAGCATAATTAAATGTCATGTTGTTGTTGTTGCTGTTGTTGTTGTATGCCATTAAATCAGTTCTGACTTGAAGTGGCCCTGAATAGGGTTTCCGACAGTGCTTATCCTACCATGCCACACCAAGGCCCAAATAGTGTGCGCAAACTATAAAATATAAGTATTTAAGTTGTTCCTCAACTCACTTTTTTGCTTCTAGGATGAGTCCCATATGTAAATCTTTAAAAATTAATAAATAAAGTTATCAGTTCAGATATGTGGCAGTGATGAGCCACAAGGCTGCCTTTCCATTGAATCATTCTTCTTTGTGGTGAATGCCAACGTATGCTATAGAAAAGATTCACCTGACTTAGAAAACTCAGCCCAAATGCTTTGGGCTTGGTAGAAAGTGCACCTAAGTGCATTCTTTGTGAATTATTGGCAAATACTGGAAGATATTGGAAACTCTCAACTACAGTAATGCCAAGCAGACAATGACTCAATTGTCTGGACAAGTCACAGCATTCATAATATTTCTATAAGTTGATTTTTGTTTAAGGAAATTCCAAATAACATTCTAGATATTTGCACAGGAACATTTTCAGCATGCTCTTTTACCATTTATCAAAGGGGGGTGGAGAATGGTCAGAACTGAGGTTCCCAAAGCTCTGAATAAGAAGGAAACATATCTCTTTTTTAATATACATTTTATAGAATTTATCCTGACTGAGAAGTAAAGTCAAACTGTGCACATACTAAACATGAAGGTTTAGCAACAACAACAAATTCATCATTTCTTTATACTATTGTACAAAATATAACATAAATTTTAGTATGGAAAAACAGGAAGCATGGTTGCTCCATACAAAAACACTAGGCAGCAAACCACAAGGTCAACAGTTCGAGCCTACCAGCCTCTCCGTAGGAGAAAGGTGAGGCTTTCCCTCTCCCACAAAGATTTAAAAGCCTCCGAAACTCTATACTGTGTCACTATGAGTCAGAATTGACTCAATGGCACTTAACAACAAGGAAAAACAAGGTGACAAACACAAATTATTTCGCAATATTCAGACATCAAAAGAACCAGTTAGGATTTTTTGTAACACTTAAAACTTTCTTAACTGTACACAAAGCGGTCATTTATTTTGATTGGAGACCGCTTCTATCTGACCTATATTAAGCTGATTAGAAAGAGAATCAGAATTTCTAGAAGAATTTTATTACTTGCTCTTTTACCTCTTTTTACTGATTGGATAAATGAAAGATAGGACTTCCTCACACCTCATTTCCAGGCCAATGTTATTTTTTATGTGTTGTTGTTGCTAAGTGCCATTGGCTCAGTACTGACACATGGCAACCCTCTGCCCAACAGAACGAAACACTGCCCAGTCCTGCACCAAGTTCACAATTGTTGCTGCACTTGAGCCCATTGCTGCTGCCACTGTGCCAATCCATCTTGTTGGGAGTCTTCCTCTTTTTCTCTGACCTTCCACTTTACCAAGCATGATGCCCTTCTCCAGGGACTGGTCCCGCTTGATATGTCTGAAGTATAGGAGATGAAGTCTGGCCATCCTGCCTTCTATGGAGCAATTTGGCTGTACTTCTTACATACAGATTGGTTTGTTCTTTTGGAAGTCCATGATACTTTCAATATTCTCCCCCAATACTATAACTCAAATGCATCAATTCTTATAGGGGCTTCCTTATATACTGTCCAATGTATACAATGTTATTGAAATGCCATGGCTTAGGTTAGGCGCACCTTAGGCCTCAAACTGACATCTTTGCTCTTAAACACTTTAAAGAGGTCTTAGGCAACAGATTTGCCTAGTTTCATTTCCTGACTGATTGATTCTTCCAACAGTGTTGATGGTTGATCGAGCAAAATGAAGTCTTTGACAACTTCAATCTTTTCTCCATTTGTCTTGATGTTATTTACTGGTCCAGTGGTGAGGATTTTTGTTTTCTTTACAGTGAGGTATAACCCATACTGAAGGCTGTGGTCTTTGATCTTCATCAGTAAGTATTTTAAGTCCTCTTCGCTTTCAGAAAGCAAGGTTTTATATAGAATCCCTTTATAAAAGAGAAGCCAACCGAGTCATAAGAACACTGATGACCTCTTGCAGATGCAACATAGGAAAACACTTCAGAAATGATGACGCATAGAACAGATAAAAGGTGCTAGATCATTTAAATGGACGCGAAGATAAGAAGAAACAAGTTGTACTTCAACTATGATTTGTTGTTTTAGGAAAACACCAGGACTTTCAAGTGGAAGTTGAGTTTCTGTGTAATATTGAAGCAGCCTAGAATCTAAAATCATGTGCACTGATTCATGGTGACTTTAACGAATGTGGGTGATGGAACAGAGCATCAATATTCATTTATTCAACATTCATTAATTCAATATATAATTATGGAATACCACATATCTGCTAGGCAAGGTGCTGGGTACCGGTAACAACATTAGTTTCATTATTGTTGTCTTCTGAAAATTCATTTTATTGTCCCAATTAATTTTTTTTTTCCCTTTTGTTGCTGTTAAGTACCATCAAGTCAGTTCCGACTCATAGTGACCCTGTATAGTAGGAGTGGGGAACTTTTTTTCTGCCAAAATTTATAACATCATTTTAGGGCTATACAAAATTATCAACTTAAAAATTAGTCTGTTACTTTTGGTCAAACATTTAATTAACTCACCCCTAATGTGAGGACTGGAACTCCGGTTGCCTTGGCAGGGTCAGACCCAATGATTTCACAAGCCTCATGTGACCTTGCAGGTTAATATTTCCCACCCCTGCTGTATAGGGTTTCTAAGTAGCAGTTGGTGGGTTTGAAACGCCAACCTTGAAGTTAGCAGTTCAGTGCTTATCCTATAGTGCCACACTAAGACTGAAGTCCATACTCTGTAAAGAACAAATGAATTTCCCAGTCCTGAAAAATACTAAGCCTGGAAATTAGCATGCACAGCTAAAACTAGTCCATTAAAAGAACAAGATTTCTCTTGCTTTAAATTAATGAATAGATTAGACTCTGCTCTGAAGTTTTTCTCAGGGATCTGGTATGCTGGCTGGATTATGAATTTCTTTGGCTACAGGCACATTTCCATTCCTTAGAAGGACAAGTATGTGGTTGTATGTTAACCGAGATGATGAAAATGAGTACCTGGAGTAGATTCTACCTGGTTGTTATTTTATTGTAGAATAAGACAATGTAGGTATCTGCTAACTATTTTTCTAAATCACAGAGCATTCTTAAATAAATACAAGAATTTAAGTTAGAAAGGGAGGAGAAGTGATTTCTGAAAAGTGATTCTTCAAAGAGGAAAAACAAGAATTAGTAACAAAAAGATAAAAAGACTACACAATGCACAATGAGCAACTTAGTGACCCCTAGCTTTCAGTGACCCTGAACAGGAAGTACAACAACCACAACTCCAAAGACAGAACTTTTTTCCTAACTTGGATTTTTCACTCCAGGCAGGACATTTGTCCTCTCTGAACTTTCCTTTATTTCACTTGCTGCTCTTCTGCAAACTACACTGACAACTTCTAGAACGTTCCTCAGACACTTCCACTTCTTAACACACCTGCACTTGTGTTATTCCTATGTTTGGTGTGCCCTTCTTTGCTCTTCTTCAGGTGAGTCTTCTCCATACTCCCCAGGCATTAGAACCCCCTCCATTGTATATAACTCCATTCTCCTTTTTAGGCTAGACTTTATCCTGCTGTTGCTCCTTTAACCTGTGAGTTTCTGATACAGGCACCAAATCTTGTTCATGGAGGTCTAGCCCACTGGAGGTTTTTCATAAATGCTGTGGGAAGGATTGTTGTTGTTAAGTGCCATCTAATCAATCAGTGCCGACTCATAGTGACCCTGTATAGGTTTGTTTGTTTGTTTGTTTTCCAGGGAGTGGCTGATGGGTTTGAACCACCAAACTCATGGTTATCAGTACAGTGTTTATCCTACATTGCCACAACAGGACTAGTTAAACAAAAGACTGATACACTCTAGCTCAGTAAAGTTCAGTGGATTTCAAGTACCTACTAGAGAAATGTCCTGGTATAGCATTGTAGGATAAGCACTGGACTGCTAACCACACAGTCAGCAGTTCAAACCCACAAGTCACTCCTTGGAAACCCTTTACAGGGTCACTATGCATCAGAACTGACTTGATGGTACTTAACAACAACAATTAAAGAAAAGTGTACATTTTTAACCACAGTCTCAGTCTAGGCTAACTTCACTTTTGCAGTAAGAGAGTTAAACAAGTAAAGCTCTGGAAAAACATGAGGGACCTTCCTTGCTGCTTTCCAGACCCTGGGAGCCCCCTACTGTTCAGAAAAATAAAAGCCACTATATTTACCTTTCCCCAAATAAGAGGGTGCAGTTAGCCATTTAAGAGATCAAATTAATGGACTGAACAGTCCAGAAATAGTTACTGAAAGTGATGAAATAGGCACAGTACACACAGATGATGATCATACAACGGTGTCAATTGATAGAATCCATGGGCAACAGATTGTCTGTATTATTCAGTCAATACGATATTCATACCTACTAATTCATCTTCTGGGAGTGCACGCCCTTGTCAGAATATTGTGAAGAGTGTGTTATAACAGGCAAACATGCTTATGTTAGATTGATTAATGAATAATAATATAGGGTACAAAAACATATATTCATTATGAATCTAACTATGTTAAAAACAATACTGAAGGTTTTAGGAAAGTTTACAATGTTGCTGTTGTTGTTAGGGGCCATCGACTCATAATGACCCTATATATAACAGAACAAAATTGCCAGGTTTTCTCTACAATGAACATGAATCACTTTTGGGGGGGCTGGATTTTGAAAAACATGAGAAGCTAACTAGAATTTTAAAATCAAATTAAAATTTTAAATAGAAATATTCCAGTGTTTTGTTTGTTTTGCAAGGGGCAGGGGGAACTTCATTAATATTTCTTGTATTGACAACTTATCATTCCTACTCTAACCTTGGAAAAACATCTGTCTTCTGTTGAAAAAAACCTTACACTTACTAGTTACTGTCCCAAGGTATATTTCAAATTAAAGCAACATAGAACAAACAGTTTACTTTGACTTTATTATGAATCAGTGTTTTGGGGGTGCTGGTGACATCCATTAACTTCAGTTATGCTGGTGGTGTACTTAATTTTAGTCCTAAAGTGTCTTCTTTATTTTTCACATGGATGGTATTCCAGTCTATGAAGAGCTTCATGCTTTTTCAACTCATCCTTCCTTGTCATTCTTAACAGCATTTTTCATGAAATAGAGACATATTAGCTGTAGCTAAGAATAAGAAAGACTCTACATTGAGATTTGTTGGTTTGAAGTAAAGTCTAAGTATAGTGATCAACTCAGATCTTTCTTAATATGGAAATCAATTTTACTCACCCAGCTTGCTTTGAATTTGGAATCCAATTTCTTTTTTTATTTGAGGTTCATATGTTTCCACAATCCATGTAATTTATTTTTATGATTGGCAGTTTGGTTACATTTATTTTTTATCGATTACTCTTGGATATTTTAATACCTGCACATAACTGTTATTATTTCCTGCCTTGACTTAATACAGTTTATGCTTATTCAATGAAGTAGCCTATCTAGCCTAAATTATATTCATAGAGAATTATAACAAAAATACCAGAAAAATGAAATACATTAAAAGAGTCATTTAAAAAATTAATCCAGGTCGACTTTGAGTCAGAAAAACATGATCTACTATATCCAGCCTATCATTATAACACAGATTCCTATTACTATTAAACATTTCACTAATATGTCTCTTAATTAATATAATAAGTTATTTCTAATGACTTTTATATCAAGAAGTTATTAGAAAGACAAAATTTGATTTCACGGTCCAAGAATCATAACTCTTGGCAAAATATCTTTGACTTCTAGCTTTTCAGTTCAAGTAGAAATATTCTCATCCTAGAGAAAATAATGTAAATGTAAGCTAGAACTTACCTATAATGTTGTTCTTGTTAGATGTCAGTACTGACCCATAGCACAGCAGAACAAAACACTGCCCGATCCTGGGCCAACCTCACTACTATTACCACGCTTGAGTCCATCAATGCTGCTACTTGGCCAATCCATCTCATTGGGGTCTTCACATTTTTCTCTGACCCTCCGCCTTACCAAACGTGATACCCTTCTCCAGTGACTGGTCCCTCCTGACAATATGTCCTAAGTATGAGAGACCAAGTTTGGCCATCTTGGCCTCCAGGGAGCACTCTGGCTGCACTTCTTCCAAAATGGATCTATTGGTTCTTTTGGCAGCCGATGGCACTTTCACTATCCTCTTCCCACACCATAAATCAAAAGCATCAATTCTTCTATGATCTTCCTTATTCACTGTCCAGGTTTCACATGCATATGAGGTTATTGAAAATACCATGGATTGGGTCAGGTGCACCTTAGTCCTCAAGCTGACATCTTTGCTCTTCAACACTTTAAAAAGGTCTTGTGCAGCAGATTTGCCTAATGCAATATATTGTTTGATTTCTTGATTACTGCTTCCGTGAGAGTTGATAGTTGATCAAAGAAGAATGAAGTCCTTGACAACTTCAGTCTTTTCCCCGTTGATCAGAATGTTGTTTATTGGTCCAGTGGTGAGGATTTTTGTTTTCTTTACATTGAGATGTAACCCATACCAAAAACTGTGCTCTTTGCTCTTCATCAGTAAATGTTTTAAGGCCTCTTCACTGTCAGCAAGCAAGGTTGTATCATCTGCACATCGCAGGTTGTTAATGAGTCCTCCTCCAATCCTGACGCCACGTTTTTCTTCATAGAACCCAGCTTCTTGTATTATTTGCTCAGCATACAGGTTGAATAAGTATGGTGAAGAATACAACCCTGTCACACACCTTTTTTAATTAAACCATTCACATTTTACCCAATGCTTATAATGTTAGCATTGGGTAAAAAGCTCATAGTTAATTTATAAGCATTATGTATCATGTTTAGGAGCTTTAGTGGCACAATGGTTAAGCACTCAGCTACTAACCAAAAAGTTGGCAGTTCAAACACCAGCCACCTCTACAGAAGACTTGTCAATCTGCTCCTGTAAAACTTTCAGCCTAAGAAACCCTATGGGGCAGTTCTACTCTGTCACGTCAGGTTACTATGAAATGGAATCGTCAGGTTACTATGAAATGGAATCCGCTCCATGGCATGCAACTACTACATGTATCCTGTGTAGAGAGAGGTATTGTGTTAGAGAAAGCAGGTTTGACCCACAGTCCGGTTCCATGAGATGATGACCCACATTCTTAGTTTCTCTTCTGATAAACCAAAAGAGCCGCACATTAATTTACACTAAGAAATATTCTTATCAGTTAACATGTCAGCTTCTAAGAAGAAACAAATCTAATTAGGAAAACAATCTATTAAATCCATTTGTACCCCCCAAAATGGCCATTAGGTAACTGAACTAAGTGTGGAGTTGTAAAAGGCCAATGTATACCACCCCTTACTTCCCTCCTTGAGCTTGATATATCCAGGATGACAGCAAAAGCTTTGTGTGAAGGAAGTGCAGCCGCATTTTCTTCTCCACATTGACCCTCAGTATTCAGTTGCCCCAAACAAAGCTAAACACCAGAGACCTCAAGAGCAGTGTTTGCCCAAGAAACTTGTGGCATTCTTGAGTCTATTGATGTTGTGAAGTTCTGTCAAGCTGGTTCTGACTTATAGTGACCTCATGTAGGGTTTCTAAGGAGTGACTGGTGGGTTTGAACCACCGAGCTTATGATTAGCAGTCCTATACTTATCCTACAGCACCACACTATGGCTCCATTGATGAGTCTAGTTCACTTTAAGGTTCTTGTATCTTCAGCTTTCGGGTGGGCTCAGAAAATCTATGATATTCTAGCTTTTCTTCGTTTTAATTCAGATCATGTTCTATTGAAACTTTGCACATTCATCTTAAAGCAGAACTCTTATAATCAATACATTTTAACAGAAAAAAATTAAAGGAAAAAAGTGATAGCTAACTCTTTGTAAAAAATGCATGGTAGACAAAAACAAATAAGTTTTGGGAGTTTATGCTATCCTTGTGCTTGATGAAAGTGAAGAGGATTTAAAATATTTATTGATGAAGATCAAAGAGCACAGCCTTCAGTATGGATTACATCTCAACATAAAGAAAACACAAATCCTCACCAATGGACCAATAAACAACATTCTTATCAATGGAGAAAAGATTGAAGTTGTCAAGGACTTCATTCTTCTTGGATCAGCTATCAACACTCGCGGAAGCAGCAGTCAAGAAATCAAGCAACGTATTGCATTGCACAAGTCTGCTGCACAAGACCTTTTTAAAGCGTTGAAGA
>NW_006408519.1:21522703-21559043 GCF_000296735.1 Chrysochloris asiatica | reverse complement strand
ACACCAGAGATGGAAGCAGAGGTGATGACATGGAGAGATAGAGCAGCTGAGGAATCTAGACTCATGGAATGAGAAAGACTTTGTGCTTGTGGCCAGGAGGCAGGCTTGAAGAAATGTGCCCTTTGGTTGTTTAAATGATTATATATTTCTGAGGTTTTTTTGTGTATATATATTTAAAAAAAAAAAACAAAAAACAAAACACAGAGGGAATAGAAGCAAATACTGCTTGGATGATGGTACATGGAGGAGACTGTGTCCTTGCAATAAAACAATGACTGTAAAATCAGTGTTCTCCTATGTAAACTATCACTCAGTTCACAATAAAACCTTAAAAAAAAAAAAAATACCAGAACTGAATTTCATTAAAATAAAAAACTTTTGTGCAACAAAAGATATTATCAAGAAAGTGAAAAAACAACATATAGAATGATGTTGTTAGGTGCTGACTCATAGCAACCCTATGCACAACAGAACTAAATACTATTCGGTCCTGTACCATCCTCACAAATTGTTTTTATGCTTGAACCCATTGTTGTTGGCTTGTGTCAATCAATCTTGTTAGGGGTTTTCCTCTTTTTACTGACCCTCTACTTAACCAAGCATGAGGTCCTTTTCCAGGGACTGATCCCTCCTGACAACATGTCCAAAGTAATAGAGACATTGTTTGTTCTTCTGGAAGTTCATGATACTTGCAGTATTCTTCACCAGCAATGTAATTCAAATGCATCAGTTTTTCTTTTGTCTTCCTTATTTATTGTCCAACATTCACATGTACATGAGGCAATTAAAAATGCCATGGCTTGGGACAGGCACACCTTACTTCTCAAACTGACATCTTTGTTCTTGAACACTTTAAAGTGGTCTTGTGCAGCAGATTTGCCTAATGTAATACATCATTTGATTTTTTGACTGCTTCTTTCATGAGTGTTGGCTATGAATGCAAGCAAAATGAAGTATTTGACAACTTCAGTCTTTTCTCCATTTATCATTATGTCTTTTATTGGTCCCGTTGTAAGAATTTTTGTTTTCTTAACATTGAGGTGCAATCGATACTGAAGTCTGTAGTCTCTTATCTTCATCAGTAAGTAGTTCAAGTTCTCTTCCCTTCTAGCAAGCAAGGTTGTGCCACCTGCAAATCACAGGGTGTTAATGAGGCTTCCTCCAATCCTGTTGTTATGTTCTTCTTCGTATGATCCAGTTTCTCAGATTATTTGCTCAGCGTACAAATTCAGTAAGTACAGTGAAAGGATGCAACCCTGATTTTAAACTCTTCAGATTTTCCTTGTTCTGTTCTAACAGTTGCCTCTGGGTCTGTGTATAGGTTCCTCAGGAGTGCAATTAAATTGTTCTGGGATGCTCACTCTTCTCAATGTTATCCATCATTTGTAATGATCTAAACAGTCAAATGTCTTTGCATAGTCAATAAAGCACAAATAAAGAATGGGTGGAAATATTTGGAAACCGTATATCAGACAAGGATTTAATATCCAAAACATTTAAATACCTCTAAAAATTAAAAACAACTCAACTGGAAAAAAGTCAAAGGCAAGGCACAAAAATTGGTGTCTATTCACCCGGAGCAAAACAGAAAGTAGGAGATTCCAGAACAGGAAGAGAATATGGAATGTGGGGCCAATTGCCTCCAAGACAAATTAACGCCTTTGCCATGAGATGAGAAGAATTAGATGGTGCCCAGCTATCAGTACTGAACATTTCAGAATAGGGGGAAATGCAGAAGACAATTTTCAAGTCATTATGGACTCCAGATTTTCTGGATCCATGGATGCTAGATAAATCCCTCAATCTATTTTCCAGGACAATCTTTTAACTTTAAACCAAAAAAATTATCCCCTGAGGTTTTCTTTAAACCAAATAATAGTTTAGTTTACCTAGTAAAAATATCTGCTTTGAGGATTATGCTTTTAAGAACTATATATATGGGACCAAATTGACAACTCCAAAAATTAAATAGGAAGCTTACAGGGCAGTGACTTTCAGTTAATGGTGAAAAACAATTCCAAAAAGGAGAATGAGATGACTGTACAAGTCAAAAAATGTCATCAATGTCCCTGAATTTTACATGCAACAACTGTTAACTTGGAGTATGCGTTGCCATATGTAAATATTTTTTTTAATGAAGACAAAAAAAAAATAGTCAAAGGACTTAAATAGACATTTCTCCAAAGATATACAAATGCTCAATAAGCACATGAAAAGATTTTTTTTGTAATGACTTGTCACTAGTCATTAAAAAACAAAACAAAAAAACACCTAGCCCTTAAGGAGTCCTGGTGATATAGTGGGTTACATGTTGGATTTCTAACTGCAAGACCAGCAGTTCAAGTCCAGCAGCTGCTCTGTGGGAGAAAGATGAGGCTTCCTCTTCCCATAAAGATTTGTTGTTGTTGTTGCTGTTATGTGCCGTCGAGTCAGTGCTGACTCATAGTGACCCTGTACAGGGTTTCCGAGGCTGTAAATCTTTATGGGAACAGAAAGCCTAATCTTTCTCCCGCGGAACAGCTGGTAGTTTCGAACTGCTGACCTTGAGGTTCGCAGCTTGATTCGTAACCACTACACTACCAGAGCTCCTTTACAGCTTCAGAAATCCTCTACAGGGTTGTTATAAGTCAAAACCTACCACCACCACCACCACCACTGCTGTCTAGTGGATTCCAACTACTAGTGACCTCATAGGACGAAGTAGAATTGCTCCATAGGATTTTGAGGCTGTAAATCTTTATGAACACAACTGCTTCATTTTTTCAAGGGGAGACTGCTTTGAACCACTGACCTATCAGTTAACAGCCCAATGCTTGCCCCACTATACTACCAGGGGTCCCATTAGTCATTGCTGTTGTTAAGTGCCATCAAGTCAGTTCCAATTCATAGTGATCCTATATAGGATTTTCCAGGAGCAGTTGGTGAGCTTGAACTGCCGACCTTGCAGTTCAAACCAACTTTTCGGTCTAGTGCATTGTCCCACACTGCCAAACCAGGACTCATTAGGGAAATACAAACGAAACCACAATAAAATACCACTTCATATCTGTGGTGCAGTGAATTATTTAATGTCTGTTCTAGCCATAGTCTTTGTAAAATCTCACCAAACCACTTTTTCCGGATGGGTCTGGGTAAGAGAAGGTGGGAGAAGATGTTGATAGATTATGATTCAGTTGTGAGTGTTTGTTAACAGGGATAATTGTGATTGCTCAATTTTGCCATCCTGCTGGGTATAAAATGAGCCATCTCAGAAGCAGATCTCACTACAATCAAGGAACGAAGAGCCAGGAGTGGGGCATGTCCTTTGGACATAATGATCTCTGCCAGTTGAACCACCTTGAGATCGAACACTGTGACACCGCAGAAGTGGTAGAAGAGCAAGAGAGAAGCAGCAGAACCAAGAGCCAGGGCACGGGACAGAGCAGGAGGCATCTCAGCCCACAAAGCAAGTACAGCTGAGTGATTTCGGGCAGGCGACTTACTTGCAAAGTGGAGTGCCTCCAGGTGTTTCACTGGGAGAGCTAGGTTCACTGATCCACAAAGTTAATGCTGAATGCCTTCAGGCTGAGGCTTATGATGAAGTGGTGCATTTATCAGCCACCCAAAAAGAGCTTTGTAACATTGCCCAGGCAGAAAGAGACAGGCCATAGACACTGCAGATGATAAGATGTCCTGACTGGGCAAACTTTGCCCTGACCATATCTGACCCTCAGTTGTAACCTGTTAATTTCCCTAGTAAACCTCGTAAATGTGAGTATGGTATTTGAGCTCCGTGTGGCCTTTGAAATGAAATATCAAACCTAGCTGAAAAGTAGGTTGTGCTACAGGAGGGATAGTTGGTGCCATTTTTTGCAACACCCAATAAGATGATTGCTAAAAGGAAGGAAGGAAGGAGGGAGGGAGGGAAGGAAGGAAGGAAGGAAGGAAGGCAGGCAGGCAGGAAGGAAGGAAAGAGGGTTAGAATGAATATGGATACAATGGAACCCTTGTTCATTGCTAGTGGGGTTGTAAAATGGTAGAGCCAATGTTACTCAAAATGTTAAACACAAAATTACCTTATGATCCACTCCTAGGTATAAACAAAATAATTGAAAGCAAGAACTCAAACAGACACTTCACACGTAAACAGAAGAGTGTATAAAGAAAATGCAATATACTCGTATTTATATACTGTCATTAAAAAGACAGGAAAGAAAGAAAATACCATAATGGATGTCCAAAGAAACTCTAAAACTCTCTTTAGAACACAGAGAAATTAAAGTTACAAGAAGAAATGAAGAAAGTAAAGAGCTGAACATAAATTTTCAAAGGGCCACTTGAAAAGACAGAGTATTACACTGAAACATGCAAAGACCTGAAGTTAGAAAATCAAAAAGAAAGAAAATATTCGGCATTTCTCAAGTTGAAAGAATTGAAGTAAAAATTCAAGCCTCAAGCTGCTTTGCTGAAGGATCTATGAGCAAAATACAAAGAGGCTTAAAAATCTCATTGAAAGATTCCATTATCCTTTAATTCCATTTTTCTACAAATTTTTAGAAGCCCCTTTATTTAAGAAGATGAAGAGAATTTCACACAGACATGTATCAAAAAGATTTGGTCACCATTCAACCACTTAAACAGGAAGCATATGATCAAGAACTGATGGTAATGAAGAAACAAGCCCAGTTGGCACTGATGGCATTGACAAAAAGCAAGACTCCAGAAATTGATGGAATATCAATTGAAGCATTTCAACAAACTGATGCAGCACTGGAGAAGCACATAAGACAGCTACCTGGTCAACCAAATGGAAGAGATTCATATTTGTATCCATTCCAAAGAAAGGTGACTCAACAGAATGCAGAAATTAACAACAAATATCATTAGTATCATATGCAAGTAAAATTTTGCTGAAGAAATTAAAAAATGGTTGCACAGTATGTACAGAGACAAGGAACTGCCAGAAATTCAAGCTGATTCATAACTAGGGGGAGGGGATCACTGCTAACATCAGAAGGATCCTGGTTGAAAGCAGAGATACCAAAAAATATGCCTATTTGTGTTTTATTGACTACACAAAAGCATTTGACTGTGTGGGTCATAACAAACCATGGATAATATTGCACAAATGGGAATTCTAGAACGCTTAACTGTGCTCATGAAGATCTGAACTTAGACCAAGAGGCAATCATTTGAACAGAACAAAAATTAGGAAAGGTGTGTGTTATATGTGGGTTATATCCTTTCACCATACTTAATCTGTATGCTGAGCCAATAACCTGAGAAGTTGGACTATACGAATAAGAGGATAGCATCAGGACTGGAGGAAGGCTCATAAACAATCTTCGATATGCAGATGATGCAATCTTGTTTGTTTAACAGGTAGAGAACTTGAAACACTAACTAATGAAGAATGATAAATGGAGAAAAGATTGAAATTGTTAAGGATTTCATTTTACTTGTCTCCCCAATTAATGCCCATGTGAACAACATAAGACCTCTTTGAAGTGTTAAAAAGCAAAGATGTCATTTTGAGGACTAAGATGTTCCTGGACCAAGCCATGGTGCTTCTATCACTTCATATGCATGTGGAAGCTGGACAATGAATAAAGAAGGTGAAAGAAAAATTGATGCCTTTGAATTATTGGTGGAAAATGTTTACTATACCATGAAGAATCAACAAATCTGTTTTGGAAGTACAGGAGGAATGTTCCTTAGAAGTGAGGAGGGTGAGATTTTGTCTAACATACTTTGGACATACTCTGGACACTCTATCAGGGGGACCAGTCCCTAGAAAAGGACATCAGGCTTGGTAAGTGGATGGTCAGTGAAAAACAGGAAGATGTTTGGACACAGTGGCTGCAACAATGGTCTCAAACATAGGAACTATTATCAAAATAGCACAGGACTAAGCCATGGGATGCCAAAAGAACCAATAGATCTGTTTTGGAAGAAGTGCAGCCAGAGTGCTCCTTAGAGGGCAAGATGGCCAAACATCGTCTCTCATACTTTGGACATATTGTCAGGAGGGAACAGTCTTTGGAGAAGGATATCATGCTTGGTAAGATAGAGGGTCAGAGAAAAAGAGGAAGACCCCCAGACCCCCAACAAGATGGATTGGCCAGGTGGCAGCATCGATGGGCTCAAGTGTGGCAGTGGTAGTGAGGTTGGCCCAGGATTGGACATTGTTTCGTTCTGCTGTGCATGGGGTCGCTATGAGTCGGTTCCGACTCGATGGCACCTGACAACAACAACAACAAGCAGTGTTTTGTTCTGTTGTAAATAGGGTCGCTATGAGTCAGAAATGACTCAACAGTATCTAATAACAATTGTGCTATACAGATCGATAGATCACATTTTGTTCATCTATTCATCTATTTATGAACACTTGTGTATATATACAATGTACCTATACATATATATATATATGTATATATGTCACAAGGTTTATGAAAATTGAGGTCCCATATAAAAGAGGGAGTTAAAAAATCTTTAAATAGCATTAACTATATTTGAAAAAATATGTTCTATAAAGGACCTAATGGTAATAAAACCATTATTTTAGGTAATCCTTTTCCCTAATTGCCTTCTTCTATTGTTCAGAATACTTTGCTGTGGTATCATTTTGTTAAGGCAAAGCTGATTTCTCTAAAATTGTTGTGTCTTGTAGACTGTACAAGCTTATGTGTTTTTTAACAAGTCCTCACTGGCTTGAAATTTAGCGTTGTTAACACTTGCATTCTGTTTTGTTTTGTTCCCACATGTTTCTGCAATACTAAAGCCTAGTCATAAATGATCTGCTGGAGGACACAGTTTTCCTGATCTTGTATCCATAGATTGAGAGGGTGGAGCACACACACACACACATATTTTCTCTCTACATTCCCCATAAACACAACCTTGTGATCTCCAAAAGGGGGAAGTTCAATTTGCTTTCCCCAACAAGGCTGGACATTTCAAAAAAAGGTAGGTTGTTTATAGATATAAGACTCAATTTTCTTTTAAAAAAGAAAAAAAAATTACAGAAGTAGATTGACAGGTGTTTCTCCTACAGAACCAGTAGGGAGGTTGGAACCACCAACTCTTCAGTTAATTGGTGATTTGAACCTACTCGGAGGAGCCTAGGAAAACAGAACTGGCATTCTACTTCTCAAAGGTCACTGCCTTGAAATCTCTATGGGTCTTTGCCACTTTGCACACATGACGTCACCATGAGTCTAAATCTACACCATGGACAACAATAAAACACGTAAGTAATTTTCTGATGAACTTTAATTAGCTTACGATGAACTTTGTCTGAGACACCAGTCCTGGTGGGCTGCTGTGGGATACAGCACTGGACTGCAAGGTCAGTCTGAACCACAAGGTCAATGGTTCAAACTCACCAGCCATTCCTTGGAAAACCTATACAGGGTCGCTAGAGTCAGAACCCAACTAGATTACACTTAACAATAAAAAATCTACCCTCACAGCTGACTGTCATTCAGTGATTGGTAAGAAATATTATTTTCTAGGTTCCACCAAAAACTAGGTAATCATTTTCTCTTCCTATAAAATGTCTTTACCATGTGGGAATGTTTGGATTGGCCTTCTCCATGATTTTTCCCTTGCAGCATGCTCATAATGAAATTCTCTGAAAAGTTTTTTTTTTTTTTTAATTTTAACATCTCAGTACGTTGGCTGGTAAAGTTGTGGTTTAGAAAGGATTTGGAGAAGACAACTACAGAGGTCAATAAGCACAATGAAGTGAGAAAAATGCCACTTTCTACACATGAGTGTGCCAGGAGAGTGAGGAAGCCTTTTGAAAGCAGACCAGAGCCATCTTAACACAGTACTTGAAATCTTGTGAATATTTTATGAACCACTTTTCATTCAATGTCAGCAAAAAAGAATAAGCCCCGCATTGAGATGGATTGGCACAGTGGCAGCAGCAATGGTCTCAAGGGTAACAGTATAGAGGATGGTGTAGGACCAGACAGTGTTTTGTTCTGAGCAAAGAAAGGATTGTTCTGACATAGGGTTGCTATGGGTTGGAACCAACGAACAACACCTAACCACAAATAATATTCTACCTATTTTATTTTAAATTACATTATTTTATGTACATTGTTGTTGTTGTTGTTAAATGCTGACTCATAGCTCAACTAAACCCTGTATAGGGTTCCTGAGGAGTGGCTAGTGAATTTGAACCATCAACCTTGCAGTTCAAACCAAGCTTACCATGCAGTGCATTAACCTGCAGCGCTACACCAGGACTCCTTTATCTACATTACAGCTCAAATTAGCTTTTATGGAATATTCTGGAAACTTAACCACCATGGTAACACTGCTCTTTGGGGAAAATATAGTCCAGATTTGTTTAAAAAATCACAAGTAGACAATTAAAACACTACCAATTGGTAAACTAAAACTTCTGTAAGTTCTCAGTGCCGTCTAGTTGGTTCTGACTCATAATGGCCCTGTATAGGTTTCCAAAACTTTAAATCTTCGAGGGAGCAGAAAGTCTCATCTTCTCCCTCTAAGCATCTGGTGGGCTCAGAGCAGCTGACTGGCTCAAACTGCAGACTGTGTGGTTCGCAGTCCAGTACTCATCACACAGAGCCATTGCTTATCCTACAGCTCCACACCAAAACTCCTGGATTGTTGTTGGTAAGTGCCTTCAAGTCAATTCCAACTCATAGTGACTCTGTACGGAGTTTCCGATGAATGACTGTATAGAGTTTGTACCGCCAACCTTGAGGTTCAAACCAACCTTGAGGTCCAGTGCATTATCCTGAAGCACCATACCAGGACTCTGAACTCCTGTATGATGATAATGGTGTGGCGTGGAGTCGGTTCCAATTCATAGCAACCCTGTATAGGGTTTTTGAGGCTGTAAATCTTTACAGGAGCAGAAAGCCTCATCTTTTTCCCGCAGAACCACTGACTTTGAGGTTAGTAGCCTGATTCATAATCACTACTACCAGAGCTCCTGGACTCCTGCATAGGAGGATACAAAAGGATGAAAATATTCCTTAAGTGAATTTACTTTGATTTTCTCTGTAATATCATTTTAGCAAGTAACTACTGGATTAGTAAACTGGAGTCCCAGGTATCTTGACAATAGGAAGAAGGTTAACCAGTATTACTCAGCCAATGTTAGCTAGCTGGTAGCATTAGTCAAAGCAGTTAAATCTTCAATTATAAATCAATCCACTGGCATTCTGATGTTGGAATTAGTCTTTTGCAAGTTACAAACGTGTATATTAAGCTAAAGTTGAGGTTGTATGTACATATATGGTAGCAGAACCAAGTCAACTGAATGATTGGATATTTACTTTGTCCTTGGTTCTGTCCAATATTGCTGATGTTTGCTGTTATTTGAATACAATTATAGACCCCAAAAAATTTTCTTCAGATAACATTGTTGACAAAGTGAAAACTGAAGAAGACTTTCATAAAGCAAGATGAACCAAAAATCTACAGTTAAGAAATTAACTACGGACAAATGTAAGAAGCAATTTCACAAATATAGGAATATGTGATTTTGCAGCACCAAAAACCTAAAACTAAACTCGATTTGCTGTCAAATCAGTTCCAACTCATGATCACCCCACGTGTTATAGCACTACCAGGTATAATTTTTTTTTTTAAAGGGAAAAAAATCAACGGAGCTTTGCACACAATCAAGTTGTTTCCAACTAATAGCTCCCTGTATAGTTTCCAAGATGATAAATCTTTATGGGAGCAGAAAGTCTCATCTTTCTCCTGCTGAGTGAATGGTAGATTCAAACTGTTGACCTTGTAGTTAACATCCCAACTCGTAATCCAGTACGCTACCAGAACTTCTGAAAGTAGGATACAGTAGGAAAAAAGTCTGACGTGAACTCATAGTACGGTATCTTCAAATGCGACTAAATTTCATGTCTATTGTGCAATGTTTGACTCTTACATATCACCATTAGAGACGAGGTCAATCAGTTTTCTTCAGTAATGGTCAGGCCACATCCAGTGAACAGTGTTTCATTAAGAACAAATGAGGACCGTTTGGGATGATGGATTTGTGTTTGGATTTGTACAACTTTCATGAAATAAATTCTCCATTTAAAAAAAAAAAAAAGTTCCGCACAGTACTTATTATGTAGTTGTTGTTAAGTGCCATCAAGCTGGTTCTGACCCATAATGACCCTATATAGGGTTTCCAAGGAATAGCTGGTGAGCTTGGACTGCTGACCTTGTGGTTCAAACCAACTTTGCAGTTCAATGCATTTACCCACAGCACCACACCAGTACTTGTTATAGAAAGTATTTAATAGGGAATCTCTTCTCTATCATTTGTCTTGCAGTCTAAAAGGTGGAATTGCTAATATAAAGGGAAGGCTTATATTGAATAGTGGCCAATCTTTACTACTTAGTGAGTATTTTCAAAAAGCATCTCATATTCTCCATCCTTGAAATCTTGTAATGGAGTCAAATATTTCTGATTTAGCTGAGAGCTAATTCTTGCATGCATTATATGTCTGTTAAAAGACATTTCAACGAATTCCATAGGGACATCTTTGTAAAGTAAAATACAATAAGAACCTCCTAATTCAATCAATGTGAAAACAGCAGTCTTTGTCAAAAGCAATCTCATACAGAGCCACGTTTTTCCATCAGGAAAAAGAACTTTCATGCTACACTGTATTTAGGACAAACTCTGCACAAAAGTTGAGTTCCATGAACTATATTAATTTAACAGATAAGAACTAACTCCCAGATGGTTTATGCTATTAAAAATGTGAGATTCATTTGCCTCTGAGCTACACTTAGAAAAACCTCAGCTAGGAAAAGGCTCCTCAGCACAAATGAACTGAGGAAATTTCATCAAAGTCAATTTGCTTTCTTACTTGAAAACTTTTGGCTGCTGGAATGAAGAAAATTACTATAATTTTCTATAAATTTGTAGATTCAACAATATAAATGCAAGCATCAAAGTGGTATCTTAATGGAAATATGGCAGCTATTGCTGGCATACTGTATCTTCATGTTTGAAAACCAAAAGGCTCCTTCTGCTAGCATATATTTCCTGGAGCAAACCACTTGATCTGTAGGACTATATTGGGAATAAGTCATTAAGGTAACAAATGAAATCTAGGATGAGTTGTAAAACCACATGATCTGTGTTGGAATTGCATAATTTGAAGAAAAAGTTTGTTTGTTTCTTTTAATCCCATCTTTGGGTTTCAGGCAAAAACAATGTTTCATTACCAAGGGATCCTGCTAATATTCAGAAAAACTTTCAAGATGCAGAGAACACTACTGGCAAAATCAAATTTCCAAAATCAGGTGGGTATTAGCTGACACTAGTTTACAAGGGGCTTCGAAAAGTTCACAGAAAAATTCCTTTTCTTTCCATTTGCTTTTTGAAGACAGCTCTTATCTGTTGAGCCCATGATTTATAGAGTCAAACAGACCTAGGTTCAAAGTGTGGCTCTGCCAATAGCAGGTACTTAAATATGCTAAGCTTCACTTCTCCATCTGCAAGATGGGATAATAGTAATGTCTATTACAAGGTAAGCGACTGACTGTAGAACAGACCATCAATTGCTCACAAGCAACTTAAGGCTAAAGATGAAGAAAATTAACATAAATCCTTAAGAACTAAAACACAACCTTAAGTATATCCTGCCTGAATTTAGAGACCATCTCAAGAACAGACTTGGTGCATTTAACACTAATAACAGAAGACCAGAGAAGTTGTGGCATGACATCAAGAACATCATACATGAAGAAAGGAAAAAAGGTCATTAAAAAACCAAAAAGACCAAAGTGGATGTCAGAAGAAACTCTGAAACTTTTTCTTGCTATAAATTGCTAAGTGTACATAAGAAATGATGAAGTAAAAGAACTGATCAGAAAAATTTCAAAGAGTAGTTCTAGAAGACAAATTACAATATTGCAGTAAAATAGGCAAAGTCCACCCCAACACTATGGCCTTTGATCACCTTTCAGGTCTAGAACCAAATTCTCCACCGTGGTTCAATATTCAACTTAGCATTGATAGGTATATTGAGGAGACAGCAACACTAGTGAGGTATGCATACTATAGAATGGTCAACCATTCGAGATGAAAAGGGCAACATTTAACCAGAGTTAAGATTCATTAGGGTGGGGAAAGATGGAGGAATAGAAGCAAGAAACACAGGGAGGAAGTAGGATACGTAATATTACATTGAGGGGATTGCAGTCAAAATGAAACAAAGTATATGATTACTTGAATTTAACACTGATGATCTTTTTTTAAAAAAAATTTTTTTTTAAAGGAAGGGGGAAAAAAAAAATGTGCAAAGACCTGGAATTAGAAAACCAAAAGGAAGAATATGCTCAGCATTTCTTAAGCTGAAAGAACTGAAGAACATATTCAAGTTACAATATTGAAGGACTGAAGGATTCTATATCTAAATTGAAGAATTCTATATTGAGTGTGGCTCTGTGGGTTAATGCACTGGATCTCAAGGTCAGTGGTTCAAGCTCACCAGCTGCTCCTTGGAAGCTCTATACAGGGTCACTATGGGTGGTAACCAACCCGATGGCATTTAACAACAACAATAACAAATAGTCAAAATGGAGTTCTGGTGTGGTGTTGCAGAATAATGCACTTGACCTTAAGGTTGGTTTCAACTGACCTCGGAAATCCTGTACAAGGCTACCATGAGTCAGAACTGACTCAATGGAACTTAACAACAACATGGTCAAAATATTGAACAGTACAGGAGATATCTAAAGAAGATGGAATACACTGTACCAAACAAAATTGGTCAATGCGCAACCATTTCAGAAGGTAGCATGTGACCAAGACCTGATGGTATTGAAGGAAGAAGTCCAAGCTGCACTGAAGGTGTTAGCAAAAACCAAGTCTCCAGGAATTGATGGAATACCAATTGGAATGATGCAGGACTAGAGGCACCCTCTAGGTTATGCAAAGAAATTTGGAAGACAGCTACTTGGTTAACTGACTGGAAGGGATTCATTACAAAGAGAATGTCGAAATTATCAAGCAATATCAATATCACACACAAGTAAATCTTTACTGATGATAATCAAAAATCATTACAGTAGGATGTATACAGACAAGGAACTGCCAGAAACTCAAGCTGGATTCAAAAGAGAACATGGAGCAAGGGCTATCATTGCTGATGTCAGATGACTTTTTGACTAAAATCAGAGAATATGAGAAAGATGTTTATTTGTGTTTTATTAACTATACAAGGCATTTGACTGTGTCCATCATAACAAACTATGGAAAGCATTGCAAAGAATAAGAATCCCAGAATATTTCATTGTGTTTATGAGGAACCTGTCCATAGACTAAGAAGCAGTCATTTTAACAGAACAAGGGAATAGTACATGGTTTAAAAATCAGGAAAGGTGTGCAACAGGGTTGTATCCTTTCACCATACTTAGTCAATCTGTATGCTGAGCAAATCATCTCAGAAGCTGGACTATACGCAGAGGAATGTGGCATCAAGATTGAAGAAAGATTCATTAACAACTTGCAATATGCATATGACACAATCTTGCTTGTTGAAAACAAAAAGGACTTGAAGCACTTGCTAATGAATAACAAGGAATACAGCCTTCAGATGGAATATTATTCAATGTAAAGAAAACTAAAATCCTCACAACTTGATCAATAAGGGACATCATGATAAATGAATGGAGAAATGATTGAAGTTGTCAAGGGTTTCATTTTACTTGAATCCACAATCATGACAGCAGCAGTCAAGAAATCAGATAATCTATTGTATTGGGTAAATCTGCTGCACAAGACTTGTTTAAAATGTTAAAGGGCAAAGATGTTACTTTGAGGACTAAAGTACCACTGACCCAAGCCATGGTATTTTCAATCACCTCATATGTATGTGAAAACTGGACAATGAATAAGAAAAAACATAGAAGAATAGATGCATTTGAATTATGATGATACATTTGAACAATTTTGTCCAGGATGAAGTACAGTCAGAATGCTCCTTAGAAGCCATGATGATGAAACTTCATCTCACGTTCTTTGAACATGTTATCAGGAGAGACCAGTCCCTGTAAATGTACATCATGCTTGGTAAAGCAGTGGGTCAGCAAAAAGCAGAAAACCCCCAAGAAAATGGTTTGACAAAATTATAAATGGAGAAAAGACTGAAGTTGTCAAATACTTCATTTTGCTTGTATCCATAGTTCAACCCTCATTAAAGAAGCAGTCAAGAAATCAAATAGGCAAATGTGCTGCACAAGACTTCTCTAAAGTGTTCAAGAGCAAAGATGTCAGTTTGAGGACTGGAGTGTGCCTGACCTAAGCCATGGTATTTTCAATAGCTTCTTATGCATGTGTAAATTGAACAATGAAAAAGGAAGACAGTAGAAGAATCAATGCATTTGAATTATGGTGATGGAGAAAAATATTGAAAGTACCATGGACTGAAACAAATCTGTGTTGGAAGAAGTACAGCTAGAATGCTCCTTAGAAGCCAACATAGCCAAACTTTGTTCTCATATTTCTGACATATTATCAGGAGATACAAATCCCTGTAGAAGGACATCATACTTGGTAAAGTGGAAGGTTGGCAAAAAAGAGGAAGACCCCCAACAAGATGGATTTGCATAGTGGCAGCAACAATAGGCTTAAGTGTACCAACAGTTGTGAGGATGGCACAGGATTGGGCAGTATTTTGTTCTGTTGTGCACAGACAGGATGGCTATGAGTCAGAACCGACTCAACAATCCCTTGGCTGTGTGGCAATGTGCCGTGGAGTCAGTTCTGACTCATAGCAACCCTGTACAGGGTTTCCGAGGCTGTAAATCTTTATGGGAGCAGAAAGCCTCATCTTTCTCCTGCAGAACAGCTGGTAGTTTTGAACTGCTAATCTTGCAGTTCGCAGCCCGATTCGTAACCACTACGCTACCAGAGATCCTTCGACAGTCTCTTAGAAGCAAGAAATTCTGGAATTTAGCCCTCTTCCTGGAGTATCCTGCACCTACATCAGTGTCTGCTAAGGTGGCTCCCAAAAGGAAAACACATCTTGCATCTGAATATTTGAGCATTTTGGATAATGTACTCTGTATGAGATATTTTTATGGAATTTTCAAGAAAATGTGCTGAGAAACACATATTAAGTCCCCAAAATTGGCTGTTTGGTTATAAAGCATTCATTGTGGGTTTACAGTGCATATTATGGACTCAGATATTCTTTTAACTAAAAATAGCTTGTTTTCCTTTTCTGATGACTCAGTTGATGACTTGTGTGATTTGGGACAATCAGAGGCTGAGAATCTGGCTGTTGCTGTCTGTCTTGTGCACAACCTGCTAAACTCTTTCCATGTCTGATTATTTCACATGCATTTGTGGGGCTTGCTTTTGAAATGTACATTTGTGTGAAAGACAACCATCCCAAAAATATCATAGGGAGTAAATCCTCTCCACTAATTTCTGTAACATTGTACAGACAAGCCAAGAACAGGGTCATCCTGTCCGCCCCTTTAACAGGAGACTTCATAATAAAGGAGACAAATGGGAGAGATGAGATCATCATTCACCAACAGGTATTTTTCAGAGATATTAGATATTAGCTTCAAAAATTAGTAACACATGCGAATCAAATAACTAAATGAGTCGGAACCGACTCCACGGCACATAACAACATTTACATTGCATGTTAACCACATTGTGTTTTTGCCATTTATTTAAAGATTTTATTTCATGAAACTTAAGATTTGGTCTGAGAAAAATACAGAAGGAATGAAGTGCACCTCCAATGTTTTAAGTTAGGTAACGAGAAATTGCCTAAATGTTACTGAGAGGAAAGAGACTGTCTTTTTACAAAGTCAGCGAATCAACTTTTACAAAGTCCATTGTCAAAACGGAAACCAGACCCTAGCAGCAAAGAGAATGCTTTTTTAAACTAAATGGCAGTTTCACATTGCTCAAAATAATAACTAGTTAGGTTTAAACATAAGAGAGACAAGAAAGGGAGAGAATAAAACCTTTGCTGCCATCAATAGAAATTCTATTTATAGAAAAACTTTATAGTAGAACATGAAGGCATAGCACACCATTACGTAAAATGTGATATGAAGGTGGTGCAGGAAAAGGCAGTGTTTCATTCTGTTGTGCACAGGGGCACTATGAGTCTGAAGTTATTCAGTGGCACCTAACAACTACAACACAAAAAATGTTACCTTAAATACATCATATAAATCCAAACCAATCCACACTTACTGCCATCAAGTCAATTCAGATTCATAATAACTCTATGGGAGAAAGTAGAGCCGTCCCATGGGATTTCCAAGCCTATAAATCTTTTCAAAAGCAGAATGCCACATCTTTGTCTCTTAGAGTGGCTGGGGAGTTTGAACCACCAACTCTTCAGTTAGCAGCCAAGCACTAAACCACCATGCCACCAAGGCTCCTTAACACTTAAATAATAAATATAAATAAACAAGAAACTCCCAAAATGTACCAGGAAGAGTCCATACAGAGGAACCGTGGTGAGCGTATGAAAGTTGAACAGTGATCCTTCTGTGCAGAGTCAGGCCTCTGTTAAGTGAAAGGGAAACTCTAAAGGAGGCGAAGTCACACAGTTGAATAACTTGTTGTTGTTATTAGGTGCCATCGAGTTGGTACCGACTCATCGCGACCTTATGCACCACAAAACGAAACACTGCCCGATCCTGAGCCAACCTCACTACTGTTGCCACGCTTGAGTCCACTGATGCTGCCACTTGGCCAATCCATCTCATTGGGGGTCTTCCTCTTTTTCTCTGACCCTCTACCTTACCAAATATGATAGCCTTCTCCAGAAACTGGTCCCCCCTGACAATATGTCCAAAGTATGAGAGACGAAGTTTGGCCATCTTGGCCTCCAAGGAGCACTCTGGCTGTACATCTTCCAACACAGATCTATTGGTTCTTTTGGCAGACCATGGCACTTTCAATATTCTCCTCCAACATCATAACTCAAAAGCATCAATTCTTCTACCATCATCCTTATTCACTGTCCAGCTTTCACATCTATATGAGGTTATTGAAAATACAAGTGCTTGGGCTGTAAGTTTCCTAACGTATTCATTTCCACAGCACTTGTAGTATTTATCATTCAATGCCATACACATGAAGTGCTCAACAAATATCTGTCAAATCATTTGCTGCCAAATGTGGTTGTTTAATACAGATGTGCATAGCAACTGCCTTCTTCCGTCTTCTTGTCTAAACTGGTAGATGATGGCTACAGCTCCAACCATGAGGCAACATGTCAAATCTGAAAGATGATCATCACAAATCCACTGTCATGCAGTTGATTCCGACTCATAGTGACCCTATAAAGGGTTTTTGAGGCTAAATCTTTAAGGGACCAGACAGCCTCATCTTTTCCCAAGATGCAGCTAGTGGGTTTGAACTGCAGTGTTTATCCTACGGTACCACCAGAACTCCTTTTAAGGATGATAGTGTTGTTCTTAAGTGCCTTGAGTCGATTCCAACTCATAGCGATCCTATATAGGGTTTCTGAGGAGCAATTGGTGGGTCTGAACCACCATCCTTGTGGTTAGTAGTCCAATGCTTAGCCTACAGTGCCACTAAGGATGTTTTTGTTGTTGTTGTTAAGTGCCTTCAAGTCAGTTCCAACACATAGCAACCATATACAGGACAGAACAAAACACAGCCCAGTCTATACCACACTCACAATTGTTGTTACCCTTCAGCCCATTGCTGCTGCCTCTGTGTCAAGCCAACTTCTTTACCAACTATGATGCCCTTCTTCAGTGACTGGTCCCTCCTGATAACATGCCTGAAGTATGAGAGACAAAGTCTGGCCATCCTGGCTTCCAAGGAGCATTCTGGAAGTACTTCTTTCAACACAGACTGGTTTATTCTTCTAGCAGTCCATGGTACTTTTAATATTCTTCTCCAACACCATAATTCAAATATATCAGTGGTCTTCTATGGTCTTCCTTATTCATTGTCCAACTTTCACATGCATATGAGGTGATTACAGAGCATAAAAAATGCAAAAGACATAGGTGTTTGAAATGATCTGCCTCCAGATGTTTTGTTATGCAACAGAAGTTACCATCCTTTTTCTTTATTTCTGAAACCACTATCAATCACTTACTCCTTGCAGCACAAAGCATTCCTAATTACTGCACTGCTAAATGGAAGAATTTCATTTATCAAGGATCTCCTGAGTAGACGCAGTCTGATTTCAAGGTTCTTTCACCACGGCCAAAACATACAAACAAACAAAAATGAAATCAGTTGCTTGCTGATATCTGCAATTCTTTACTTAATACTTGATTCAAAGCACGTGATACTGACTCTTACTTAACTGCTGTGGCACTGGACCACAAGGTCGGTTTGAACAGCAAAGGTGATGATTCAAACTCACCAGCCACTCCTTGGAAGCCCTATACAGGGTTGCTACGAGTCTGAACTGACTTGATTACACTTAACAACAACAACAACCTGCTTTGGGAGGGAGCATGGTGACTCTGTAAGATAAGCACTGGACTCTGAACCACAAGGTCAGAAGTTCGAGGCCACTAGTTACTCCATGGCAGAAAGAGGAGGCTTTCTGCTTCTGCAAATAATTACAGTCTTAAAAACACTACACAGGGTCACTGAGTCAGAACCAACTCCAAGGCACTTAACAACAACAACTTGTTTTGGGCATTGTCTTTCAGTCAGCTCCAAGAAAGAACTTCCTGTTTGGGGAATTTTTTTTGGCTCATAAACTCAGATAATCTTCAAAATACCTGTTTTTAAATTCTTACAAGTCTTTTGGTTCAGCTTTTGTTTCTTGAAGTCATCAGACAGCTATCTTCCAAGGCAAAAAATAATCACCTCTGAATTTTTTGTCTCATGAACCGTCTTTTTCCTGGATTTTTTCCCTCAAATAGTCACAAATCACCATCTGTTCCAGTTATCGACTTATTACTGCCTTTCTTGAAACTGAAATATGTAAACCTTTTTCCTTTGTTAGCTGTTGCAATGTTAAGCTTGATCCATAGAGGGCGCTGAAGGGACATCACAGGAGGAAGGGGCTTGGCTTCCCGGTTCTCCAAGACTTTTTTCCTTCTTTGTCCAATAGGACTTGACTCCGAGCTGTGTGAGACAGCCAAGGGGCTCTCGCCCTCCAGAAAGTCTTGCCGGCACTACAGCAAACTCTCACGGGCGCCTCAGTAGGTGACTTCCCAGTGAGTTTCACCAGCATCCTAGAGGACTGATCCCCAGCTAGTTTCATCTTCATCCGTGCCACATTCAGCAGTTTCAGCCGGCCCTGGTCTGTGGTTCTTAAGCAATTCTTTCCACCGCTCACTGAGCTACAGTTACGCCCTCTCCACCAGTCTCTGCATCTCAGTGTTGGGGTTGAAGGGCCTCCTTCCAGGATTTTTCCTTCCTTGGATACTTCTTGCTGTTGTTGCTAAGTGCCATTGATTCCGTTGTAACTCACAGTGACCCTGTCTAGGGTTTCCGAGGAGCAGCTGGGGGTGTGAACCTCCCACCTTGTAGTTTGCAATCCAGTGCTGATCCTATAGCGCCACACCAGGAGTCCCTCCTTGGATCCTTAGCTCCTTGATACTGTCATTGCCAGCTGAGACAGCTTCCTGCATCTGCTATCTTTGTCGTGAAGCTTGTGAAAGGTGGACAAATGCATATGATAGGTGACAATGAGGTTAGGTGCCTTAGTCAACCCACCTCATAGGGACCCCTGCACTACAGAGAGAAACACTGCCCAGTCCTGCAATATCCACCATCTTTGTTTCACTTGAGCCCATTGCTGCTGCCACTGCCAATCTATCTCGTTGGAGGTCTTCTCTTTATTGTTTATAACTGTTGATGTAAGGAGCCACAGTGGGGCAGTGGGTTCAGCATTGGCTGCTAACTAAAAGATCCTGTGGTTCTAACCCACTGATTGTCAGGAGAAAGATGAGACAGTCAGCTTCGGTAAAGATTCACAGCCTTGGAAATCCCCTGCAGTAGTTCTTTACTCTGTCCTATAGGGTGGGTCACTGCTGTTGGGTTAGTTACTGTTATTAGGTGCTGGGTCCTACACCATCCTCACAATCATTGTTAGGTTTGAGCCCACTGTTGGCAGCCACTGTATCAATTCATCCTGTTGAGAGTCTCCTCTCTTTCGATGACCCTTTACTTTACCCAGCATGATATCCATCTCCAGGGCTGGCCCCTCCTGATGTTGTTGTTGTTATGTGCTGTCGAGTCAGTTCTGACCCACAGCGACCCTGTACAGGGGTTCCAAGACTGTAAATCTTTATGGGAGCAGAACGCCTCATCTTTCTCCCGTGGAACAGCTGGTAGTTTCAAACTGTTGACCTTAAAGTTCGCAGCCCGATTCATTTGTAACCACTATGCTACCAGAGCTCCTTCTGATAGCATGACCAAAATATGTAAGATGAAGTCTTGCCATCCTCACTTGTAAAGGAGTATTTTGGTAATACTTCTCCCAAAAAGATTTCTTTCTTATTCTGACAGTCCATAACATGAAATATTGTTTGTCAATACCATAATCCAAAAGCATCTATTTTTCTTTGTTCTTCCTCATTGTCCACCTTTCACGTGCATATGAAGTGATTGAAAATACAGTGACTTGGTCTAAGAACACCTCAGTGTCCTCAAAGCCACAGCTTTGTTTTCAATGCTTTGATGAAGTCTTACGCACCAGATTTACCCCATACAATATATCATTTGATTACTTGACTGCTGCTTACATGGGTATTAATTGTGGATTGAAGTAAAATGAAATCCTTAACAACTTCAACCTATTTTCCATTTATCATGATATCGTCTACTGAGGATTTTTGTGTTGTCTAAAAGATGCTCTGGTAGCGTAGTGGTTACAAATTGGGTTGCTAACTTCAAGGTCGGCAGTTTGAAACTACCAGTGGTTCCGCAGGAGAAAAATGAGGCTTTCTCCTCCCGTAAACATTTACAGCCTCAGAAACCCTGTGAGTCGGAACCGACTCCACAGTACTTAACAACATGTGAAGGTATAAGAGAGTCCCAGAGTTCTGGTGTGGCACTGTAGGATAAACACTAGACTGCTAACCACAAAGTCGGCAGTTCAAATCCACTAGCTATCCTCAGAAACCCTATGCAGGGTCGCTATGAGTCAGAACCAATTCCACAGCAATGAAAGCCCTGGTGATATTGTAGTATAAGCACTGAAATGCTAACCACAAGGTTGATAATTTAAACCCACCAGCCTCTTAGGGGAGAAAGATGAAGCTATTAGCCCCTGTAAAGATTCACAGCCTTGGAAACCCTAAAAAGGGTGACTATAAGTGGGAATCTATTAGATTGTAATGGGGTTGTTGTTGTCAAGTGCCATCAAGTCGGTTCTGACCCATAGCAACCCTGTATAGGATTTCCAAGGAGCAGCTGGTGAGCTTGAACCACCAAATTTGCAGTTCAAACCAACTTCACAGTCCAGTGTATTAACCTACAATATCACACCAGTTATTTATATTCAGATTTGCCTTTCAAAGTACTGAATGATTTCTGTCTCCTGGTTCGAACATGGGTGGCACATTACATCTAGTTTGCTCATAAGAATTATGCATGGAGTACTTTTACTTTTCACAAAAGTCAAGTGTTTACCAGCTTCAAAAATAAATTAACCTATTTGATGTACTGTCAGGGATATAATTCAGTATATTAAATTTAATAAATATTTATTAGTTTGAAAAGGTCCAGGAATCAGGAAAATCTCAAAGACATTAAATTTCTATTGTGACAAACTACCTTACACCCTTGAATCTTTAACAGTGGTTCTTAGTTATGAATTTGAATACCAGTCTAAGAACTAAAATGTACATCTAAATATTTCAATGATTGGGGAAGTGTTCAGTTGTGAAAACTGGATCCTATACTTGATTTGCAGCATCCCTCTTTCCCCAGCTGTTTATGCTACTTCTATGCCCACCCTGCCCCTTTTATATATAAAAAGTAAGTGGGTTCAGACACCCTATACTGCTATGGGAGTCCTGGTGTGAAGCTACAGGTTAATGCGCTGGATTTCAAAGTTGGTTTGAACTGCAAGGTCGGTGGTTCAAGTTCACCAGTCACTCTTCAGAAACCCTATACAGGGTCACTATGGGTCAGAACCAACTCAACAGTACTTAACAACATACTGCTATGGCCTCGTTAGCATAAGAAAGACATCCCAATCCCCAACTGGGATTATAATCTTCTACAAGTATGAGTCCTGGTGTGGTGCTGTAGGATAAGCATTTGGTTTTAATCACAAGGTTGGTGGTTCAAACGCACCAGCTGCTCCTCAGAAATCCTATACAGGGTTGTTATGAGTCAGAACTGACTCAAAGGCACTTAACAAGAACAACTTTTCTTTGGGGCCCTGGTGGGGTGCTGTAGAATAAGCATTGGACTGTTGACAGTTCAAATGCAGCCATTACTCTTGGAAACAATATGTAGGGTCAGTAGCAGTGAGAGTCAACTCCATGTCACATAGCATCAACAACAGCAATTCTTAAAGGATTTTTTTTTTTTTTTTTAAGTAAATCCTAAACATTGTATGAAGTCCTGGGGCAATACTATAGAATAAACACTGGACTGCTAACCACAAATACTAAAATGTTTACAAGTAAAATTATAACAATGTTTTTGTTATTAAGTGCATCACAAAAACATTGTTATTAAGTACCATTGAGTTGGGTTTCAAGGAATGACTGGTAAGCTTGAATCCCTAACATTGTGATTAGTTTTCCAGCGGAAGTAAGACTTTGTTGATGTTTTTGTTAGGTGGCTATGTACAACAACCTCACAATTGCTGCTATGCTTAAGCCCATTGCTGCTGCCACTGTGCCAGTCCATCTAGTTTAGGGTGTCTCTTTATCGTTTACCCTCCACTTTACCAAGTATGATGGCTTTCTCCAGGGACAGTCTCTCCTGAGATAATATGTCTGATGTATGATAGATGAAGTCTGATCACCTTGGTTTCTAAGAAGCATTCTGGTTGTACTTCTTCCAACACAGATTTGTTTTTTCTTCTGGCACTCCATTGTTGTTATTGTTAAGTGCTGTCAAATTGGTTCCAACTTGTAGCAACCCTGTATAGGGTTTCCACCGACCTTATAGTTCAAATCGATATTGTAGTTCAAATTGATCTTATCCTATAGCTCCACACCAGGACTCCATCACGATTCATACAGTATGAGTGACCTTAGCATATGAGTAGAATTGCCCCATAGGGTTTCCAAGGCTGTAATTTTTAGCAAAAAGCTGTAATAAGCATTAGCAAAAAAAAAAAAAAGAAGAAGCCCCAGGAATTGACGGAATACCTATTAAAATGTTTCAACAATCTAAAACAGTGTTGGAAGCACTGACTAATTTATGATTAGAAATTTGAAAGACCTGGCCAATGGACTGGAAGAGATCCGTATTTGTGACCATTCTAAAGAAAGGTGACCCTACAGAATGCAGAAATCATCCAACAATATCACTAATGTTACACGCAAGTAAAATTATGCTGAAGATAATTTCAAAACAGCAAAATCAGATCATAGCAGCACATTGATAGGGAGTTGCCAAAACTTGAAGAGGATGTGGAATAAAGGATATCATTGTTGAAAGCAGAGATTACCAGAGGGATGTTTATTTGTGTTTTATTGACTATACAAAAGCATTTGACTGTGTAGATAACAAAGTATGGGTAACATTGCAAAGAATGGGAATTCCAGAACACTTCATACTGCTCATGTGGAACCTGTACACAGAACAAGAGGCAGTTGTTGGAACAAAACAAGGGGATATTATGTGGTTTAAAATCAGGAAAGCGTGTACCAGGGTTGTATCCTTTCATCATATCTGTATCTGAATAAATAATCTGAGAGGCTGGACTATGTGAAGAACTGTATCAGCATTTGAGGAAGGCTCATTAACAACCTGAAATATGCACAGGACACAACCTTGCTTGTTGAAAACAAAGAAGACTTGAAGCATTTGTGGATGAAGATCAATGAATTACAGTCTTCATCATGGTGTACAACTCAATGTAAAGAAATCAAAAACCCTCACAACTGTACCAGTAAGCAACATCATGATAAATGGAGAAAAGATTGATGTTGTCAAGGATTTCATTTTACTTGGTTCTCCAACCAATGCTCATGGAAACAGCAGTCAAGAAATCAAATGACACATTACATTGGGTGAATCCGCTGCAAAAGAAAAAAAGTATGTAAGAAAAAAAGCAAGCCATGGTATTTTCCAATGTCTCTGATGCATATGTTGTTGTTGTTAAGTGCTGTTGTTCAGAGTCCAGAGACTCTCTGACTCATAGCAACCCTGTATAGGATTTCTGAGGAGTGACTGTTGAGTTTGATCTCCAATCTTGTGACTTAAACCAACCTTGTGTGCCACACCAGGACTCCAGACAATGAATAAGGAAGAACAAAAGACAACTGACACCTTTGAATTACGGTGCTCATGAAGTATTAAGGACACAGTACCAATGTGTCTTGGAGGAAGTACAACCAGAATGCTCCTTAGAAGTGAGGATGGTGAGATTTGGTCTCACATTCTTTGGACATATATAATCAAGAGGGACCAATCTCTGGAAAAGGACATCATACTTAGTAAAGTAGAGGGTCCACAACAAAGAGGAAGACCTCCAACAATATGTATTAATACAATGAATGCAAAAAATGGACTAAACAAAGCAACAAATGTAAGACTAGAGCAGAACCAGGCGTTTCTTCCTGTTGACATAGGGTCACTATGAGTGAGAACCGACTCAACAGCACCTAATAACAACAATCTTTACAAAAGCTGACTGTCACATCTTTCTCCTGCAAAGCAACGCACTTAACCACCTGCTATTAGGTTTAGAATAAAGTACTGCGGGTCTTGGCAACAGAGAAGGAAATTCAGTCTCTCAGAATGAAATAGTAACTGAAAGAAAAAGAAACATGCTGGAGACTCTGGCTAGCTGGGTATTGATTGACAGGTCTTGACTTTTTCCTTATTGTGGTGCTGTAGGATAAACACTAGACTGCTAATCATAAGGTTGGCCATTCAAACCCAACAACAAGAAGAGGGGGAGGAGAGACCCCATCTTCAAATATATAAATATTGTATTGTTGTTGTTGTCATTAAGTGTCATCTAGTCAGCCAACCCTGTATATAGGGATTCCAAGGAATGGCTGGTGAGTTTGAACCACCAACCTTGCAGTTCAAACAGGCCTTGCAGTCGAGTGCTTATCCTACCGCAGCCACACCAGGACTCCTGATTAAATTTTAAACCTGAGTAAACACAAAACAAATAGATCACCCTGGTGACACCACGATAAATTTCCATAGCTCGTCCTGGTGTGGCACTGTGGGCTAATGCGCCAGACTGCAAAGCTGTTCAAACTGCAAGGTCGGTGGGTCAAGCTCGCTCTATGAGTTGGAACTGACTTGACGTCACTTAGCAACAATAACAACAACCTCCATGTAGTGACCTTTTATAGGCCACAAAGAACAAACAACCACAACTGATACATGCCAGACCTATGCAAGCAGGGAAGAGACTCTGGCAGACAGGAAAGCTTACAGATTGTCTCTGAAGCTCTCAGGATATGACATCACAATCAGTATACAGTTAAGGGGCCTGTCCGGGAATGTTCCTGTGAGGACCAGCAGGGCGTATGATCCTCCACTTTAAATAGACTCTGCTTCTAACTCTGACAATTCGGCTGTCAGAAGTGCATAAGGTGATCAAGAAAAATTTGTATCTGAACACTTAAACCTAGATACAAGATGGAATTATGCTGTGCCTGGCTAGAGTCATTTGTTCACGTTCCACACTCCACAGCGCCGTCTATGAATAAAATGTAGCTTTTTAAAAAAAAAATAATGACATGTATGACAAAGACTTGGAAAAATGCATTTGTGAGACAATTAACATATCATTTTTAAAAATGAAAGAGTGCTTCAAAATGAAGTTTAGAGGACAGAAAATTCCTCCAATGAAATTATAAAATAGTATTCTGAAAACGAAAACAAAAAAACACCTGGTGTGGTGATGTGGGTTAAAGCACTGGACCTCAAGATCAATTAGAACTACAAAGCCAGTGGTTCAAAGTCACCAGTCACTCCTTGGAAACCCTATACAGGGTCATTGAGCCTGGAACCGAATCAATGGCACTAAACAACAACAATGACAGAAAAGGCTTCCTGGTGGTTCAAGTGATAACTGAAAGACTGGCCCCCAGTGGCTTCACATCAGAAAGAGCTGACAATGTGCTCTTGTAAAAATTGTTGTTGTTGTTGTTGTTGTTGTGAAATGCCGTTGAGTCAGTTCCAACCCACGGCCACCCTGTACAGGGTTTCTGAGGAGCAGCTGGTGAGCTTGAACCGCCGACTTTGCAGTTCAAACGGCTTTGCAGTCTGGTGTACTAACCCACAGCACCACACCAGGACTCCCCTGTAAATATTATAACCTAGAAAACGCTTTGGGACACTTCTACTCTGTCACACAGTGTTGCTGAGTCCAAATGGACTCACTGGCACCTAACAATAATGAAAACATAGAAGATGAGCTGCTTAGAAGTTAGAAACTTAATCATTTCTGTGTTCTTTGTATCTTACAAACTGCTTGAACCAAGTAATTGTATGAATCAGTTAGGAGCTGATAAAGTGGCATTTAACAGAAAAAAAAAAAAAAAGGTACACATACACACACGAGGAGGCTTCAAAAAGTTCATGGGAATTTTTAATTAAAAGATAATGAAATTTCTTCATAAACTATAGAGTCCTGGTGTGGCGCTGTGGGTTAATGTGCTGGACTGCAAGGTCTCTTTGAATAGCAAGGTTGGCAGTTCAAGCTCACCAGCCACTCCCCGGAAACCCAATACAGGGTCGCTATGAGTCAGTACCAACTTTATAGCACTTAATAACAACAACAACAAACATATGTAGATAGATAGATAGATAGATAGATAGATAGATAGATAGATAGATAGATAGATAGATGAGATATTTCTCACTAACTTAAAACAAGTCTGGAGATATGCAGTTGAAGGCTTACATGACAGCTCCACCAAGTAATCAGGAGCTAGCTACACTTGTCTATCTTGTTGTTGTTGTTGTTAAGTGCCGTCAAGTTGTTTCCAAGCCATAGTGACCCTGCACAGGGTTTCTGAGGCTGTAAATCTTCACGGGAGCAGAAAGCCCCATCTTTCTCCCACGGAGCAGCTGGTAGTTTCGAACTGCTGACCTTGTGGTTTGCAGCCCGGTTTGTAACCACTACGCTACCAGAGCTCTTACTGCCCCCACTATTCTTAGTATGCTCTACCTTTAGGCCCCAAAGAGGCTGCTGGAGCACTAGCCATCATATCTATGTTTCAAGCGGCAAGCTAGAGGGAAAAACAGGAATGGCCCCTTACTTTTAAGAAACATTCTAAGAATGCCTACATAACACTTTCAAGTACATCTCATTGAATAGAACATACTCACCAGGTCACACTTAGCTATACAGCAGAAAGCTGGGAAATTAATCTTTAGCTGGGACCTTGAAAAGCAGTGGTTAAGAGCTCAGGTGCTAAGCAAGATGTCGGCTGTTTGAACCCACTATCTGCTCCACAGAGAAAGATGAGGCAGTTTGCTTCCGGAAAGATTATAGCCTTGGAAACCCTATGGGCAATTGTGCTCTGACCTTTTGGGGATCATTATGAATGGGAATTCACTTACCGGCAATAGGTTTTGGTTTTAGTTTATGTGTCCAACTAGAGAAAAAGATGTTGGGAAGCAATTCTCAGACTTTGTCAAAGAACTCAATATAGAATAAAAATCAGTAATGAAGGAGCCCTGCTAGCATAGTGGTTATAAATTGGGTTGCGAACCACAAGGTCAGCAGTTCAAAACTACTAGCTGTTCCGTGGGAGAAAGATGAGGCGTTCTGCTCTCGTAAAGATTTACAGCCTCAGAAACCCTGTATAGGGTCGCTCGCTATGGGTCGGCACCGACTCCACGGCACTTAACAACAACAAGCTCTGGTAGCATAGTGGTTACGAATCAGGCTGCGAACCTTAAGGTCAGCAGTTTGAAACTACCAGCTGTTCCACAGGAGAAAGATGAGGCTTTCTGCTCCCATAAAGATTTATAGCCTCGGAAACCCTGTACATGGTCATTATGTGTCAGAACTGACTCCATGGCACATAACCACCACCAATAGCATAGTGGATTATGTGGTTGGCTGCTAACCTCAAGGTCAGCAGTTCGAATCTACCAGTCACCTTGTGAGTGAAAGATAAGGCTTTCTGTTCCTGTAAAGATTTACAGCTTTGGAAGCCCTATACAGGGTTGCTATGAATCCAAACAGACTCCACAGCACACAGCCATCACCACCATTGAAGGAGAAGATTATCGGATCTCAGGAGAAAGGAACAGTAATTATGTTTTAGTAAGGATTACATCATTAGATACCCAAGGATCAACAAGAGTGACCACAATAATATTAAAATAACTAAACTTATCGAGCTCAAAGAGTGTACCAAGCACTATGATAAATCCTTTATAGACATGTCTCTCACTAAATGAACTCCATAGCCAGGAGCAGGTAGATTTAAGGAGGGTGATTTTAAGATGAGAAAACCCAGCCTCAGAGAAGTCGAACAATTTATTGAAGGTCACACAGCTAAGTCACGATGCAAATCTAGATCTATCTCATTCCAAACTCTTTTTCCTCAGGGTGGTTAACATACTAGCAGTCTCAGAGTTTCCTGAAAGTTTGTTAAAAATACAGAATTTCTAACCACAAGGTCAGAGGTTCAAACCCACCAACCACTCCTTGAAAACCCTATATAGGGTCTCTATGAGTCAGAACTGACTCAAAGCACTTAGCAACAACTACAACAGCACAGTCTTGGGGAGGGGCAGCGGGGAATCTCTTCTGTTAACAGTGTGAGTTTCTGTAATTGTGCTAAGTAGTATGATTATACACATAGTATGATTACCAAGTAGGAGGATGACTTCTGAATGACGTGGAAGTTACATTGGTTCTTATAATCCCGCGTGATTGTTTCTCGCCCCAGCACATTAATGTTCTGTTCTCACAAAGTTACTGCAAAGTCCATTAACACAGCAGAGTAGTGAGCCATGGAGAGCACAGCCTGTACCTGATGCCCGTTGACTCCACATCTGCTCTTGGCTCCATATCTTGGCTCGTTTAGCCCCATGCTGGGTTGCTAAAGTGCTTACTGCAGGACTTTCCCTTATCTGTGCATCTTGTCCTTGTCTCAAAAACTCAGCAACTTCTACCTTTCCTTCCACCCAGTTCCATCAAGCTATCTTCCTTCACCTTCTGATAGAGAAAGTTCTGTATTTGCTATAGTATTTCCTTGTTTAGTGGTAATTTAATACGTCTTTCAAACTGTGTTGAGATTTTTATTAGGATTGTTACTGTTTGTGTTCGTTGGCTAGGTTTCAATGACCTACCCAATCCTGTTTTCTCCCAGTTAGGCCTGTTATTTATAGTAATTTTGCAGAATGAATGTGCATTGTATTATCACAACAACAAAAATACCTGCATTCTAAATGGCTAGATGCCTTCAGAGGAAGCCTGGCCATCTGCTTTTGGATTTCTTGTTGTCCTTAAGTGCCATCGAGTGGGTTCTTGCTCATAGCAAACCTGTACAGGGTTTCTGAGGAGGAGCAGCTTGTGGTTAGCTGACCTTGTGGTTAGCATTCCAGTGCTTATCCTATACCACCAGAGCTCCAAAGTTGTTGTTGTGTGCTGCTGAGTTGGTTCCAACTCATAGCAACCCTCTATAGGGTTTCCAAGAGCAGTTGGATTTGAATGGCCAAACTTGCAGTTACTACTAGTCCAGTGCTAATCCTACAGTGTCACACCAAGGCACCATGTTGTTGTTGTTGTTAAGCATCATTGAGTCAGTTCCCACCCATAGCGACCCTGTTAGGTCTTCCAAGGAGCGACTGGTAAGCTTGAACCGCCGACCTTGCAGTTCAAACAGACTTTGCAATCCAGCGCACTAACCCACAGCATCACACCAGGACTCCATAAGCATCCATTGTTCTCAAGGGTACAATACTACGTACCCACTGCCATCTAAGTCCCGTTGATTTTAACTCATAGTAATCTTATATAGGGTTTCCGAGACTAAATCTTTACGGGAACAGCCAGCCTCTTCATTCTCCTGCAGATCGGTTGGTGGATTTGAATTGCCGACCTTTTGGTTGAGAGCCCAGCACTTAACACACAGCACCACTGACAAAAATTCCCTCAACCTCCACGTCATTTAGAAATTATTCACCTATTTGATAATCATATGAGAGTTATTAGCATTATTACAGAAACTTATACACAGAAAAGGCTGACATTATTTTCTTTAAATTAAAATTGGGGCTTTATTTCCATGGTAGGATGTCATAGATTGATGCTTTTCCATCTTTCATGAGCTTATTAGTCATCAGGTGATCTTGATGTTGTATAATTAAATTTTCTGTGAAAAGCCCCCACCACTCATCTGTCTACCATACTGCGGTGGCTTGAGTGTTGCCGTGATTCTGGAAGCTTTGCAAGGGTATTTTAAATACCAGCAGGGTCACCCACAATGAACAGGTTTCAGCTGAGCTTCCAGATGAAGGCAGACTAGGAAGAAGGAAAGACAGACTACTTGTGAATATTGTTGTTGTTGTTGTTGTTGTTGTCAGGTGCCATCGAGTCGGAACTGACTCTTAGCAACCCCATGCACAGCAGAACGAAACAATGTCCGATCCTGGGCCAACCTAACTACGGCCGCCACACTTGACGCCATCAATGATGCCACCTGGCCAATCCATCTCATTGGGGGTCTTCCTCTTTTTCTCTGACCCTCCATCTTACCCAGCATGACATCCTTCTCCAGCAACTGTTCCCTCCTGACAATATGTTCAAAGTATGAGAGACGAAGTTTAGCCATCTTGGCCTCCAAGGAGCACTCTGGCTGCACTTCTTCCAAAACTGATATATTGGTTCTTTTGGCACTTTTAGTATTCTCCTCCAACACCACAATTCAAAGGCATCAATTCTTCTACCATCTTCCTTATTCACCGTCCAGCTTTCACATCCATATTGAGGTTATTGAAAATACCATGGCTTGGGTCAGGCGTACCTTAGTCCTCAAGCTGACATCTCTGCTCTGCAACACTGCAATACTAGTCACTGACAACCTTATGAATAGCTGTGGAACCCTGTCAGCACCAGAATTTTGACTACTGCAAGATGATGAAGAGCACCAGAATATTGTCAGATATACTGCCAGAAAATGAACCCTCAGGTTGGAAGATATTCACAATATGACTGGGAAAGAGCTGCCTCCTTAAAGTAGAGCTGACCGTGATGACATGAATGGAGCAAAGTCTTTGAAACCTTCATTTGCTGATGGGGAACAACTCAAAATGAGGAGATACACCTACAAACAGACATTAATAATTGAAATATGGAATTATGAAATATGAATCTAGGATAATTGGAAATTGTCCAAATGAAATGGAATGTACAAACATAGATATTTTAGACATTAGTGACCTGAAATGGACTGATATTGGCGATTTTGAATATGACAATCATGTGGTTTACTATGCCAGGAATGACACATTGAAGAGGAATGGCATTGCATTCATCATCAAAAAGAACATATCAAGATCTGTCTTGAAACACAATACTATCTGTGATAGAATACTATCCATATGCCTACAAGGAAGAACAGTTAACAGCACTGTTACTCAAATTTACTCACCTACCACTAAATGAGGAATTCTACCAACTTCCTCAGTCTTAAATTGATCAAACATGTAATCAAGATGTATTGTTACTGCTGATTGCAATGCAAAGGCTGGAAACAAAGAGGAAGGATCAGTTATTAGAAAATATGGCCTTAGTGATAAAAACAATGCAGGAGATAGCATGGCAGAATTTTGCAAGAACAATGATTTCTTTGTTGCAAATAACCTTTTTTAAACAATGTAAAAGATGACTATACACATGGACCTCACCAGATGGAATACACACAAATCAAATTTCCACTACATCTGTGGAAAGAGACAGAGGAAATGCTCCATATCATCAGCCAAAACAAGGCCAGGGGCAGACTGTAGCACAGACCATCAATTGCTCATATGCAAATTCAAACTGAAGCTAAAAACTGAAAACAAATACACGAAAGCCAAAATATGTCCTTGAACATATCACACCTGAGTTTAGAGATCATATGAAGAGCAGATTGGATGCATTAGACACTAAAGACTGCAGACCAAAACAGCTGTGGGATGGCATCAAGAACATCATACAGGAAGAAGGCAAAAGGCCATTAAGAAGACAAGAAATTTAAAAAAATAAAATAAAATAAAAAAGGTCAAAATGGATGTCAGAAGAGACTCTGAAACTTGCTCTCCAGCATAGAGATGCTAAAGCAAATGGAAGAAATGAGGAGGTACAAGAACTGAAAAAAAAATTTCAAATAGCAGCTCCAGAAGACAAGGTCAAATATTATAAAAAATGTGCAAAGACCTGCAGTTAGAAAACCAATAGGGAAGAACACTCTCAACATTTCTCAAACTGAGGGAACTGAAGAAAAAATTCAAGCCTTGACTTCTGGTATTGAAGGATTGTATGGACAAATTATTGAATGATGTAGAAAGCATCAAAAGAAGATGGAAGTAATTTTACCAAAAAGAAATGGTCAACGATAAACCATTTCAAGAGGTAGCATATGATTAAGAAGAGCCAATGATCCTGAAGGAAGAACTCCAAGGTGCACTGAAGGAATTGGCAAAGAACAAGGCACCAGGAATTGATGGAATACAAACTGAAATTTTTCACCACTGATGCAGCAATGGAGGCATTCACTCGCCTATGCCAAGAAATTTGGAAGACAACTACCTGGCCACTTGACAGGAAGAGATCCATATTTATGCCCATTTCAAAGAGAGGTAACCCAATTGAATGCAGATAGCATTGGAAAATATCATTAATATTGCATGCAAGTAACATTTTGCTAAAGATAATACAAAAATGGCTGCAACCATACATTGACAGAGAAGTTCCAGAGGGTCAAGCTGGATTCAGAAGAGGACATGGAACAAGGGATATCATTGCTGATGTCAGATTGTCTTGGCTGAAAGCAGAAAATACCAGGAAAATGTTTACCCTGTGATTTACTGACTAAGCAAAGGTTTTCGATTGTGTGGATCATGACAAGCTATGGATAACATTGTGAAGTATGAGTATTCTGGAACACTTAATTGTGCTCATGAGGAGCCTATATATAGACCAAAAGGCAATTGTTTGAACAGAACAAGGGAACACTGAATGGTTTAAAATTAGGAAAGATGTGCACTAGGGTTGTATTCTTTCATCATACTTATTCAATCTGTATGTTGAGCAAATAATCTGAGAAGCTGGGTTATATGAAAAAAAATGTGGCAGTCGGTTTGGAGGAAGATTCATTATCAACCTGCGATATGCAGATGATTCAACTTTGCTTGCTGAAAGTGAAGAGGACTTAAAATACTTATTTATGAAGATCAGACCACAGCCTTTGGTATGGGTTGCCCCTCAATATAAAGCAAACAAAAGTTCTCACCACTGGACCAAGAAACAACATCCATATAAATGGAGAAAAGATTGATGTTGTCAAAGATTTATTTTGCTCAGTTCAACCATCAACACTCATGGAAGCAGCAGTCAAGTAATCAAACAACCTATTGCATTAGGCAAATCTGCTACACAAGACCTTTTATAAATGTTCAAGAGCAAAGATGTTAATATGAGGATTAAGGTGCACCTGATTCAAGCCATGGTATTTTCAACAGCCTCATGTGCATGTGAAAGTTGAACAGTGAATAATGAAGACCATATGATAACTGACGTAGTTGGAGGAGAATATTAAAAGTACCATGGATGATCAAAAGAACAAAGTAATCTGTGTTGGAAGAAGTACAGCCAGAATGCTCCTTGGAAACCAGGATGGCCAGACTTCATCTCTCATACTATGGACCAGTTTTTAGAGAAGGAAATCATGTTTTATAAAGTGGAGCATAGGAGGAAAAGAGGAAGATTCCCCAAGAAGATGGATTGGCATAGTGGCAGCATCAATTGGCTCAAACGTAGCAACGATTGTGAGATTGGCCCAGGACCAGGCAGTGTTTCGTTCTGTTATGTATAGGGTCGTTATGAGTTGGTATCAACTCGATAGCACCTAACAACAACTTGAAAAGTCCAAGTGACTTACACAGACCCTTATTCAGCTTCAGCTACTGTGCCTTCTTTTGCTCTTAACCTTGTGAGATGCCACAAGTAGATTATAACCCATGTAACAAAATAAAACTGGCCTCAAGGTTTTCTTGCCTGTAATGTTTAAGAAACCTGGTCACCAGTTCTGCCTCCTGTTGGGCCCAGTGAGGTAACTATTATGCAACCAGGGCCCCTTTGTTTCAACCTTAGTCTTTGACAAACTCACATTCCCACCTGACTCAGAGATCTTCTCCCTCCACCAACCCTGGGGCAGCTCCTGAGTTTGAGTGACCTTTCTTCACTGACATCTACAGGCCTGAGCAAGCCCTTGGACTAGCCTTGGGTGATATTTACATTCCTCCCAAAGCACATCCAGGACTTAAACTCCACAACTTCTCACTGAAGTGGAATGTGTGTGAGTAACTTGTGGATGAAATCTATAATTTCTAAAGTTTACAATGTCCTCATTCATAAACCAATCATCATTTATTTGTTGTTGTTGTTGAGTCAGTACCAACTCATAGTGACCCTATGCATAACAGAACAAAACACTGCCCGGTCCTGGGCCGACCTCACAATTGTTACCACGCTTGAGCCCATTGATGCTGCCACTTTGCCTACCCACCTCGCTGGGGGGCTTCCTCTTTTTCTCTGACCCTCCACCTTACCAAACATGATATCCCTCTCCAGTGACTGGTTCCTCCTGACAATACGTCCAAAGTATGAGAGACAAAGTTTGGCCACCCTGGCCTCCAAAGAGCACTCTGGCTACACCTCTTCCAACACAGATCTGTATGTTCTTTTGGCAACCCATGGCACTTTCAATATTCTCCTCCAACACCATAACTTAGAAGCATCTATTCTTCTACAATCTTCACTCACTTACTTAATATTTAACGTATTAAGAATTGATATTTCTCCTGAGCCCCATCCAGAACCTTCTGAGGTGAGACATTCCCACTAGAAAGGACAAGGAAACCAGCCTGGAATAGCTAGAGCAACAGAAGATACATCATCTTCGAGGAAAGATCATCAGGAAAAATCCAAAACAAAAATGGCAATATGACTGGCTACTATAAGATTAAGCAAGTTGTTCTCCAGGAAGCTATCAAGGCAAGCAATCAAGTTCCTTCAGGTCAAACCTTCCTCTAAAACTGAAACTCAAAGAGAACACGTAAGCAGGCATGTAAGCTTGCTGGTGACCATATTGGTCTACTGCTGAATGGAAGAGGGGAAAAAGCAGCAATGAAGGAATGGGTTGAGTTCAGCCATGTTCTATAGACACCTGTTGACCTGGAGATGAGAGAGAGAAGAGGAAGGGCTGTTTGGTCCAAAGTGTGGTGAGACCTGGGGACACCTGAGCCTATGGACAGGGACATAGCCACAGAGGGCTAGAATTGAGAGAGAAGCATCCAGCTGATATGAACTGAGGGGAGATGCACAAGAACACCCAAACTTTCAGATAGTACCCATTTGACCTAGGCTCGATGGCTTCATAATCAAAACTCGACAACAGGAAGACAAAAAACAAAAGAGAACAAAACAATTTTTGATAAAGGAAACAAGGGTAAATTGCTATAATATGATGAATTTGACATATACTCATGGAGGTAGTAACTCTAAATACCAACAGAGAGGGAAGAAGTCTTCACATCAAGTATCAATGCTGTCCCCTCTTTACACAGGGTAGATAGGGACAGGCAACTTAGACATTGGCTATCTAAAATGAGAGGGCAATAAAGGCACAAAGTGACTGGCTTACAATGTTTCAAGAGGGAGTTTAAGAGTGCGTGGGGGGAGAAAAAACAAGATGGCAGATTGGGTGGAAGTGTTTTGAAGACCTCCATCAGCAACAACACAGAATACTGGACAAATCAGACTCAGGATGGTTCCAGAACTCTGAACCACATATAAAGGAATGTTTATAAAGTTGGAAGGCTTACAGCTAGGGGAATTTGTAGCAGAAGCAAGAAATCCATTGATTTCTTATTCAAGACAGTCAGCTTCTCCCAGAGCTGCCATCTTGGGTGAGACCAAGCAGGGGAAAGATCAGAGCAGCCAGGGACGCCTGACAGAACTGCAGCGATAAAGGTGTGGACGTT
>NW_006408519.1:21518767-21520761 GCF_000296735.1 Chrysochloris asiatica | reverse complement strand
CTTGGAACAACAGCACTCTGGGATACAGGGATCTAGGTATACCTTGAACAGGGGAAACAATACTAAAATGCTTGGCTGTCTTATGAATCTTAGTTTCCCTAGGTTACTATATTGTAAAATAGATGCTTGAGTGGTATAGGAAGGAATGTTGGGAAACATGATTAGAGAAACTTATAAGCCTGTTCAGCCTGTAACTTATTGGAATACCTAAAAGGGGTTCTAGAACTTGCCCAGTGCAATAGGCCTCGTGCAAAGCCTTTACAGAGTATATGACCTTAGGTGGAATCCTGAATCCCATCCAGAACCTTCTGAGGTGGTACATTCCCACTAGAAGGGACAAGCAGTCCAACCTGGAACAGCTACATTGACAAAAGATACATCTTCAAAGAAAGATCATCAGGAAAAACCCAAAACAAAAATGTCAGCATGACTAGCTACTACAAGAATAAGCAAGCTGTTCACCAGGAAGACATTAAGGCTAGCAATCAAGTTCCTTCAGGACAAACTCCCCTCTAAGACTGAAACTCAAAGGGAACACACAAACAAGCATGTAAGCTTGCTGGTGACCGACCACATTGGTCTACTGGTGAGTGGAAGAGGGGGAAAGGCAGCAATGAAGAAATAGGCTGAGTTCAACCACAGCCCATTGACTCCTGTTGACCTGGAGATGAGAGAGAGAAGAGGAAGGGCTGGTTGGTCCAAAGTGTGCTGAGACCTGTGGACACTTGAGCCATGGACAAGGACATAGCCACAGAGGGCTAGAGCTGAGAGTGAAGCATCCAGCTGATATGAAGTGAGGGGAGATGCACAAGAACACCAAAACTTGCAGCAGCACCCATTTGACCTAGCCTCAATTGCTTGATAATAAGAACTCGACTAGAGGAAGGCTACAAAATATATACATATATTTCTTTTTTTGATAAAAGAAACAAGGGTAAATTGCTACAATTTGATGAACCTGACCTATACTCAGCAAGGTAGTTACTCTAAATACCAACAGAGAGGGAAAGAGTCTTCACATCAAGTATCAATGCTATCCCCTCTGTACACAGGGTAGATAGGGACAAGCAACTTACACACTGGCTACGTAAAATGAGGGGGCAATAAAGGCACAAAGTGACTGGCTTACAAGGTTTCAAGAGGGAGTTTAGTTTAAGAGTATGGGGGGAAATAAAGAGTCCCCACTGAATATATTTCATCTTGTCTAGATGGGTCTGGTTAAAAGAGATAGGGATAAGATTCGTATGATTCAATAGTGAGTAATTGTTATCATGACTAATTGCAACTGTCACAATTGTAAAGGTAGAAGTTTTATAACAAAAACAGGGGAATGGTTAATCTTACAGTCCAGAAACAGAGGACCGTAGGACCATCAAGGGAGAAGCGCACAAGCAGAGTGCAGGACCTTATCCAGAGACTGAGGCAGAGATGGGGGTATGGCGAGGGGAAGTGGCTGAGGACTCTAGATTCATGGGAAGAGAGGGACTAAGAGCTCGTGGCCAGGAGGCAGACTTGCAGAATGTGCCCTTTGGAGATGTAAATTATTATATATGCCTGAGTGGTTCTTTTTAAAGCTGAAGTGGCTAGAGAGAAATACTGTTAACTGATGATGGTACATGGAGGGGATTATAATCATTGTAATAAAAATGTATGATTGTTGAATGTAAAACTGATGATCTGCGCTGTAAACTTTCACTCAATCCACAACAAAAACTTAAAAAAAAAAAAGAAAACAAACAAAAAAAGTGTGTGGGGGAAGGAGTCCCCACTGATTAGTTTTCATCTTGTCTAGATGGGTGTGGTTAAAAGACAAGGTGATAAGATTCTTATGATTCAATAATGAGTAATAGTTATCATGACTAATTGCAATTGTCACAATTTTAAAGGTAGAAGTTTCATAACAAAAACGGGGAGTAGTTAATTTTACAGTCCAGAAACAGAGTACCATCCTAGTACCATCAAGGGAGAAGAGCACAAGTGGAATGCAAGACTTT
>NW_006408519.1:21474012-21518452 GCF_000296735.1 Chrysochloris asiatica | reverse complement strand
AAAAAAAAAGAATTTATATTTCATATAAGGTTTTGTGTTTAATCCCTCTGCTTTTATGCCATGTCTGTCTGGGTTTGATGTTTCGACTGTGAACTTTTTTTTAGAATGCATTCCTTTTTTTATCACCATATTATTCTCTTTTAGGAACATAGACATTTGTAGGAAAGGTAGAATCGACTATTTTTCTCATTGTTTTTCCTGTTATTTTCAGACTATTTTCCTCTTTCTGGACTTTTCTTTGATCAACTTTAGAAACGTCATGCAAGAAATATTTTATACTTTGAATTGTCTTTTTGATTCAGATGTAATATACTACATTAAACCCCAACAAAGAAATAATCAATTCCCACTCATGAAAACCCCATGAATTATTAACATTGAAATAAACATTCCTGAACTCTATCAGCTTGCCTTATTCCTCTCCTCCTCTAACTTTTCCTACTTATTATATTTTTTTCTTATGTTACAGAGAATCCTGTTTAAAAAGGCTAGCAGTTCAGAGAAACAAGTTTACCAAAATGTGTGTAAACTTTAAAGAACTTTGTTACTATGTATTGGTCATCCATTTCTTTAACAATTTTCGTGTGTGTGTGTGTGTGTGTGTGTGTGTGTGTGTGTGTGTGTGTCATCACAAAATAGTAAGGCCTAAGAAAATACAGCTGCTTTTTAAAATGTATTCAAAACAATTGGCATCAACTAGTTTCTGGATTGCCCCGAGTTATATATGTTACCAATGAGTAGTCAGGAATCAAAAGCAGAAGGAAGATGGAATCTGTAATTTAACTCTATCGGGCCATAGTTTTAGTGGAACAAAGTCACAATTACTAAAAGTTGACAAATGCGCATTCACCACATCAGCATTTCCAGGTATCACAGATGCCCTTGTCAGCTTATTACAGGGCAAATTGAGAAGGCATTCCCTAAGGTGCAACTGCAGTTGGGTGGCAGGGCTAAGAGTCAAACCACAGTATCTGATTCTAAGTAGCATTTCCTCTATACAACACTGCAGCTAAATTCTGCAACAAGTAAATGCGTCTTGACATTTTATTTAGTACAAGGAGATGAATGGGTATGTTGATAGGATGGGACTCCAAGTTGGAACAGAACACACACTTCGTTCAAAAGAATCCAATGTACCATGTTTAGAGGACTAGATACTTTTATGTAGAGAAGCTATATGAAGAACTAGATGGTACCTGGCTACCAGCATGCCCAACATAAAGCTTGAACTGCAAAGTACATAACACAGCAGAGTAGTGAGCCATGGAGTGTACAGCTTGTACAGGACGCACATTGACTTCACATCTGCTCTTGGCTTCACTTCATTTAATTTTTATAACAGTCAGGGAAAGTGGGTGTTGTTGCTGCTAAGTTCTGACGAGTCACTTCCTACTCATAGCAACCCTGTATAGGATTTCTGAGGAGCAGCTAGTGGTGGTTCACAGTCCAGTGCTGATGCTACAGCGCCATACCAGGAGTATGGGAAGTGGGTAGTATCCCACTGTTAAGAGATAAAAGGAATTCCAGAGAAGTGAATTGCACATAGTAGGTTAACTGGGAAGGAGAACACTAGAATTTGAACCTAAAGCTCATAACCATCCTTCAAAGGTCAACTGTCATTAGATCAGTTCTAACTCATAGTGACCCTGTACAGGTATCCAAGGAGCAGCTGGTGGGTTTGAACCACTGACCTTGTAGTTCAAACAACCTTGAGTTCCAGTGATTTAACACCACACCAGGATTCCAAAGGTAGAGAAACAAAATTTTAGAGAAAAACTAAACCTGCAGATCTAAATGTTATAATCAGACTTGCCCACAAATTGATTATAACATGATGATACTGTTTTTATTTAAATTCTGAGAGATTAAAATTGAAATTTAAAATCAACAAAAAAGGATTCACTATACAATGTAGTCTTATCCCTGGGATCCTTAACAAGACTGTGGTGTTAAGTGTTGTGGAGTCGGTTCCAACCCATAGCAACCCTGTCTAGAGTTTCCAAGGAACAGCTGGTGAGCTTGAACTGCCGACAATGCAGTTCAAACAACTTGCAGTCTGGCGCATTAACTCACAGTGCCACACCGGGACTCTACGGATAGGTTTTAGGAGGTTATTTATGAGTTGAACACTTTAAACAGATGGTTTTGAAGTGGCAGACACTGAAATTTCCTACTGAGAGGAGTTTGTGAATGAGAGAGTAGAAGAAGGGAAAACAGTCAGGAAGCCATTGAGAGAGAAAATAAAAGTCTGACATTGAGATCGATAAAAATTAAAAGCAAAACAGACATAAACCTCACATGCCTCATCGCGTTGGATGGCACACAGTTCAGTCTATCCAATTCTGCAAGCCCTATGTAGGAATCATCCACACAACTTCTTCTCTTACTCCCCATAACCAATCCAACAACAACAAAATCTCTCAACTGAACAACTGCAAATTGCATGTGCATATCCAGGTTCCACGGGAGAAAGATGAGGCTTTCTGCTCCCGTAAAGATTTACACCCTCGGAAACCCTGTACAGGGTCACTATGGGTCGGAACCGACTTGACGGCACTTAACAACAACAACATCCACTATTAATATACCAGGGTAATATTCCCAAAATATAGCAGCCTCCCTTTGTGCCCAAACCACAAGGTCTTTCTTTTCCTCTACCCCCTCCATCTTGGAGTCCTGGTATGGCATTGTAGGATAAAGCACTGGACTGCAAGGTCCAGTGGAACAGCAAGGTCAGTGGTTCAAACTCACCAACCACTCCTCGGAAACCTTATACAGGGTCACTGAGTTGGAACCTACAACCCTCATCTTGAGCACTGGTGAGGCACTGTAGGATAAGGAACAGCACTGGACTCCTAAGGTCAGGAGTTCAAACCCCCCAGTCATTCCAGGAACCCCTATGTTGTCGCTGTTAAGTACCATGCAGTCGGTTCCGACTCTTAGCCACCCGTGTAGGGGTTCCGAGGCTTTCAATCTGCAGGAGCAGAAAACCTCATCCTGTTGAGTGGCTGGTGGGCTCAAACCAAGGACCTTGTGGTTCGCAGTCTAGCTTATCTGTATGGACTCACCATGCTCCCCAGGAAACCATACAGGGTCACTATGAGATGGAAACAACTCCACAGCACACAACAACATCTCCATCTTAGTCTCTGCGTGAGGCAAATGGTTAAATGCCAAATGTTGATAGTTCCAACACACCCAGCGATGCTGTGGAAGATAGGACTGGTGATATGCTTTTGAAGGGGCACTTGAAAACCCTATGGAATGCAATTCTACCCTGTACACATGGGGCCACTTTAAGTTGGAACAGACTAGACAGTAACTGACAACAATACCCCATTTTGCTCTGTCACAGGACTTTTGCAAAAATACATTTCAATGAAACTTTTTTCTAGCGATCCAGCTCCGAAGTTAAGATGGGCTACTTCCTTCACTTTCTCTTCTCCTCAATTTTGTCCCACCTCATTTTCCTTCCTTTGACCTCCCCCTCTACCTGGCACAAGTAAGTACAGTACTTGTAAAACTGTGAAGATGCTTCTTTACCATCTGCAAGCTTCATAAGGGCAGGTATTATTTTTGTTTGTATTCAGCACTAAATTCTGTGGCACAGAGAAGACCTTCTATAGATACTGACTTGACCGAATGAATAAATCTCTACCATCTACGAAGTTAAAGTTTTTATTAGCTTCGTTGTTAAAGAACCATTAAAATTAATTTTTGTCTCAGGTGTACACAAAGCTGTACAGTAAAAATTCTCTCCCTTAAAAGAAGTACAAGAATAAAGTTAACTCCACTAGTCACTTCATGGCCAAAGACCGCGCGTGCTCAACTTGTCCGCTCTTTGCAAGGCTTGAAGACCCACCAGCAAGTTAATCACCTTTGCGCTTGCTCAGTTTCAGGACCCACAAGCAGAGGGCGGGGTCCAAAGAAAAGGAAGTGATCACTGCGCCTGCGTCGCGCGTTCTAGGGCTTAGACTGGCTGCGCAGGCGCACAGGTACCATTTTGACCGTAAACATCCTGCCGATTTGAACCGAGGGTTTGGGCGGCAGGAAGAGCCGCGGCGTAACGGCAGCCATCTTGTTTGTTTGAGTGAATCGGAAAGGAGGCGGCGGCTGTGGCGGCGGCGGGAGCTGCTCCGAAGCTACACCACACAAGGGCTCCCCCCTCTCCCCGCCCCCTCCCCTAACCCTTTTCCCCTCCCCGGGCCAACCAGCCCGGTCCTACTCCTGGCGGAGAGCTAGGTAAGAAAATCGGCAGACCCCTTCTTTCCCTCCGGCTCCCTCCCCCCACCTCTGCCCCGCCGTCCAGCGGGCGGTCGGGGAGCTGGACTCCCGGGGACGGGAGGGCGAGAATGAAGGCAGCACTCGCCGCGCCCCCGGGGCAGGGGCCGTGCTGCCACCCTTGGAGCCCTGGAGCTGCGGCGCCGCCCGCCCAGGCCCCTTTGCCGGGGACTCGCTAGTGTCCGGGATCCGCACAGGCCAGGCCCGCAGCATCGCTTGTTCGGGAACAAATGGTTCTGGTCCATTCCAAAACTTATAAAAGGCGTCACTCTGCGGGGTCCCCGGCCGGCTGGTCACCGATCTCCAAGGAGGCGGAGGAAACCTGGGCTGGGAGGGAGACGAGGTTTGAACGATCCCGCTCTGGGCACCGGGCCGCCTACTTGTTGGTGAAAATGGCTGTCTGGGAAGACGCGGGATTCCGGGCGGTAGCAGGCGGCCGAGTGCCCGGCGCCCGCGATGCCCGCTCGGATCGCAGCCACAGTCGGCCGAGCGTGGCGAGGGGTCGGGGCTACAGCCGCCAGCCGGTGTGTCCATCTCTTTATGCGGACATTGTTCTGTTGGGAACATGAAATATTGACCAGATCAATGGAAGACGCGACGAGGGAACTTCACTTCGGATACTTCATCAGCTTAATTGGTTTCCCCCTAACTTTTCTAGTTTGTTTTTTTTTTTTTTTTTTTGAAGTGATTAAGAATAGTGGGTGTTGTAGAGCTGTTTGGGGAGATGGGTGTTTCGGACAAATGTTGGATGTTGTGTTCCTGCGAATGGTCTGCTGTGTTAGTGGGGTGGCACGGTCGGCGTGTGCTGCCAGACGCTCGGAGCAGCCTCCACGTTTGAAAGCTACGAATTTTAGACTCTAAAGCGCTCCAGAACGGACTTGCGGGGTTGGCTGTTTTTTTTGTTTTGTTTTAGCTTTTTAGTAAAGACGCCTTACTGTTGGCTTCCCTTTTGCAAGCGAAAGCTAAGGAGTGCACTCATCTCTCTTGCTACGGTTTAGGATCACTGAGTTTCAGAAAAAATAAGATCTTATTTTCTCTAAGTGTAAATGCCAGTGCGCTGTGTGAGACTGCAAGATCTTGGACGCAGGCTTAGAGAAGCTCTCTGTTGAGTTGTTACATATCTTTGTTTCATGCTGGAGATAACCAACCAGTAAGTATTTCTAAAAAGATGCTGAAGGAGACCTGTGCCATATCCATTTACTAGCTCCCTTAACAGTTTGTAGTTCCTTGACATGACAGCACTTCATAACTAATGGGCATACTGCTTTTTATACACAAGTCAGTTACATTGATACAATAACCTTTACATTTTTGTGTATTTATCAAAGCAGCACATGAGTTACAGTATAGCTTTTCACTCGAGTAGAGTTCTCTTGTAGTATTAAAGTTCAGAATCTTATTCCTAATGAATTCTTAATGAACAGAACTTAAAAGTTCTGAGAAGTCTCAACTTTTTCTACAAAAGGGACATTTTCTGATTTTTGAGAAATGGATTGTTTTTTTCCCCCTTAATGATATTCATCTCCAAATTGTTAGGCACATTCACGCTTACTGGTATAGTCAAAAGATTGCTGAGAAATTCCATCATCTTTCAATTCCATTTTCCTCTGCAGAGATTTTCTTGACCTTACTAATTTCATCAGCAAGGTGTCAGACATTGTGTTAGGCATTGTATTTTTAAATCTCCTATCCTTGTTTTGTGAACATTAGTCCCATTGTGGCACTGTAGGATAGGACTGTTAACCTGAGGTCAAGGTAGTTCAAACCCACCAGCTGCTCTTTGGGAATCCTATACAGAGTCACGTTGTCACTTAACAAATTACTGATTTTATAGATTAAAAAAGCTAAGACTCAGATGTCAAACAACGTTTTTTTCACTGTTGCAAGTAAAAGCTAGATTTGAAGCTAGGACTGATTGTAAAATACTTGGTCTGAATGTTAGGTGGTTCAGTGTGCAGGGTTAGAAGTAACTTTCTTACCTGTATCCCACCTTCACCCCTCAAAGAGATACACCTCTAGTCCTATCTGTTTGATACACAGTAAATCCCCAAATTTCAACCATCCAGGTTTTCATAACTAGGAAAATTGAACTACGTAGGTGAAATAGGGTAACTTGCTTGTTAATTGCAAAACAGAATTCTGTCTTAATTCCCAGTGTAGTTGATTTTACTTTGATTAGGTAATGTAGACTCCAAATTAAAGAAAGAAAAAATTCAAACAGTATGAAAGAGTAGATAGAGACCTCCTTTTCCTTGAAGACCCACTTTTCAGACATAACAGGTGTTACCAGATTCATGTGTACTCCAAAGATAACTATTTGATGGAAATGCTTGTAAAAATACAGAGAATACTCTCTGTTTTGTTTTGTTCTTAGTAACTAGTTGTTCTGCACTTACCTCGGAGAGTTTCCATGTTAGTAGAAATGTTACTAATTGTTACTGTTTAAAGTTCACGATGTATTTTGCTGTATTGATAATATAATATTCTGGAAAGGCACTAGTGTTGTAGTTAAAGTGTGATCTCTGAAGTTTAAGAGCCACTTCTCCCAAATACTAGTTTCTGACACTTCTGTTAAATACTAGTACCCTTTGGAATGGGCTCCAACGGAACAATTGTGAGGATAGTAGCGTACCAGGCAGTTTTGTTCTGTTGTGCATAGGGGTTGCTATGAGCTTAGAACCTAACCCAACGGCACCTAACATTAAGTACCTTTGGAAAATTACTTCTTTTATTTATTACTTCATCTGTAAAATGAGACTGAATTAACCTTATATGACTGAGTTAGATTAGCATATAACATTTACTACTTTCTTGGATTAATATACATTTCCAAGTAGATCTTTAGTTTGAATGATTAGAAATAAGATTTCTGATTAAGACTATGAGTTTGAAGTTTTCCTAAGATGTTGTCGAAAGCGCTTCAAAAAGGTCATACCAACTTCTCTAACCACTATTCCTGCCTCTCTGTTAAGGATTCAGCTGTGTGCCCAAAATATGTTGAACTCCTAATCCCTATACTTATGTATAGAAGTAGTTTTCTTTATTATGTTATGATACCATATTAGTTTAGAGTGTATCTTAAACCTCATCTCTCTCTCTTTTAACTTTTTACTATGAACTGAATGAAGGTTTATAGAGCAGATCATCAGTTTTACATTCATCCAATCATAGACTTTTTCCACGTGACTGCATCCCTTCACTGTAACATTACTTTTCCCACCGACTGTGTTTTTGTTTCCATTCCTCCTTTTCCACCCTTCTGAATTTTCTCTGTATGTAAATTCTGCCTTTTTGATTGTGAATGATTGACCATTCTGTGGTGTGTGGACCTACCTCACTTGTGTTTTGTCCTCCCTATATACCTGGAATCCTAGTGTGATGCTGTGGTTCAAACTCACCAGTTGCTCCTTGGAAACCCTGTACAGGGTCACTATGGGTCAGAATCGACTCGGCACTTGACAACAACAACAAAGTAAGATATAGAACATTGTCTTTGTGGACTATGTTGAAACCTCATCACTTTTGAGATATAAAAAGAGCAAATTAGATTAAGCATAGAGACAAGCAAGCATAAATGGGGAAAGACAGAGGAACAGAAGCTGAAAGAGATAAAAGCTTGTGTGCCACCCCCCCACCCCCACCTCGTGAGCAGAGAGAGCCTTTCCCTAGAGCCAATGTCTTGAATTCTGACTTCTAGCCTTCTAAATGATGAGGTGTCACTTTACAAACTAAGGTGTGCCTCACCCAAGCCAAGTATTTTCAATCTCTTCATATGGATGGGAAAACTGTATAATGAATAAGGAAGAGTATCAAAGAATTAATACCTTTGAATTATGGTGTTGCTGTAGACTATTGACTATACCATGGGCTACCAGAATGCCTCTTAGAAGCAAGAATGGAGAGACTTTGTCTTACTTTGAACATGTTATCAGGAGGGAGTGGAGAAGAACACATTGCTAGAGAGTTCATGGAAAAGAGAAAGACTCTCAGTGAAATTTGACACAAATGGTTTCAACAGTGAACTTGCTGTAGCAACAGTTGTAAAGATGGCACAGATGTGGGCAACATTTCATTTGGTTACACGGGGCACCTAACTACATCAGTGCAGAGAAAATTAATTTCTGTTTTGGTAATAAATTCTTGTTTTGATAACCATTTTTAAAGACTCCTAGCAAGTCGTTTTGGATTCATTACATAGGGTTTCCGAGGAGCAGCTGGTGGTTTTGAACTGCTGACCTTGTAGTTAGCAATCCAGTGCTTATCCTATAGCACCACAACACGACTCCTAAATAATTTTTTTTTTTAATTCCTGGATATGTTCTAAAGTAGCAGGTTTTCTGCCATTTCCCATCAGATGTTTTTTTAAACTCATTTGGAGTCTGCTGCTTTAGAAGAATTGATTCTGAAATCAGGAGAGTGCTCAAGTGCTCTGGTCCATATGCAGGGTTTCTGCTAAGATCTTTTGTGAGGATTTACAGAATTCAGAGTCTCTAAAGCCTACAGAGCTAATTAATCATCCTTTTTTTTTTTTTTTTTTGCGTATTAATGAGTCCTGGTGTGGGGCTGCAGAATAATGCACTGGACTACAAGGTCGGTTTGAATCTCAAGATCTGTGGTTCAAACTCACCAACTGCTTCTCGGAAACTACCCTGTACAGGGTCGCTATGAGTCAGGACCGACTCAACAGCACTTAAGAACAAGGACAATTTCGTTTAAAAGGTAACCATGATTGTGCTTTTAAATATAAACCAGTATTTGCTCTTCTGTCTTCTTTAGTTATTAGGGTAATTTTCTCTTGCTAATTGTTTCCCAGATTAATTTTAGCACTTTCCTGCTTTAATTATTCCCCTACCCCCATGCCAAGAAGACATCTATTTAGGAATCTTTTGCCTCTGCATAACTGGGATATTTTAGTCATGGTACTCTGACCGGCAGCTGGTGCTGGCCTTGAACTACTGACACCTGTTTTTGAAGTACCAGTATCTGTCATTTCTAAGATCTTCAGAATTTCTTACATCTGCCAATTATGGGATCATTTGGTATCTCATGTTTACTTACTCATTAATAGTTGTCATATGATGGGCAATGTTCTAGGAGCTAAGTATTAAGGTTTATTTATATTTTTTATATCTATTTGGAGCACAACTGTTCGTTTTCATACAGGAAACTTGAAGTTTGTCATGTATGACATGGCAACTAGATTTCTAAGAACATCTATATCTATAAATCCTGTACATTTTATTTATAATGCTAAGTATTTGACTACTGGGTGAACGGTTGGCAGTTCAAACCCACTTACTGGTGCCTCAGAATACAAGCTTGGCAAGACAAGATGCTTCTTGAAAGGTCGCAGCTTGGAAAACAGTATGGAACAGTTTTACAGTTAAAACGTGTGGAGTTACCTTGTATCAGAATCAATATGAGAGCAGCTAACAACAGACAGCTTCAGTTGATATGAACAAACTTTATAGAGTCTGGTAGTGTCGTGGTTACAAATCGGGCTGCTAACTTCAAAGTCAGCAGTTTTCAACTACCAGCAGCAGTTACGCTGGAGAAAGATGAGACTTTCTGCTCCCGTAAAGATATACAGTTTCGGAAGCCCTATAGAGGGTCGTTATGAGTCAGAACCGACTCCATGGCACACTACCACTGCCACCAGCTTCCTAGAGTAAATTCTTGTCCTAGTTTGTTATTCCTTAGTTTTTCTCTTAATTCCTGATTTGGGGAAAATAATTCACGTTAAGCAATTGATTCTTTTTTGTTTTTGCTTTTCTTTTGAGAAAATTGGCCTACTGTGAATTCGTGAACCCCTAGGAACAAGGATTCCCTAGGTGGCCCAAACTGTGAATGTTGGCTGCCAACCAAAGATTCATGGGTCAACTCTACCCTGAGGCTTGACTTTTACTCTGATAAACGTGGAGTTGTATTAAATCAGAGTTGATTCAGCACCTGGGTTTTTTGGGGGAATTTTTGTTTGGAAGCATGTGGTTCAGAAAAAGAAAATTTCATAGTACATTTTTTGTGTGTGTGCATCGTTAGAATGGGCACCGTTTTTAATTAAAAGTATAAACTGTTCTTGTTTGAGGAAAATTTAGTCTCAGAAAATATAAAAGTTAGCCTTAACTTATGCTTCTGAATCTACAAAATAAAAGCTAACAATATAAATTTTACATTTCCACCAGCAGTGTATGAGAGATCAGTGATTCTATCCTCAGAGCATTTGGTAATGCCACTATGGTGTAGGGGGCCCTGGTGATGCCGTGGTGAAGTTGATGCTGTTGAGGGAAGAAAGATGTGGAGCCAGTCTGCTCCCATAAAGATTTATTAAGTGCCCTCTAGTCGGTTCTGACTCATAGTAACCCTATATAGGGTTTCCAAGGAGTGTCTGGTGGGTTTGAACTACCGACCTTGTGGCTCAAAGTGACCCTGTGGTCCAGAGCATTATCCTGCAGTGCCACACCAGGACTTTCCCATAAAGATTACAGAGTTAGAAAAACTATAGGGCAGTTCCGTTTATTCTGTTTTATTAGAGTCCATATGAGTTGGAATCAGCTAAATGGCAAGGGTTTGGTTTTTGGTTATAGTAGAAAGGTGATATCACATTGTGGTGCTTAATTTGCATTTCCCGGATGGCTAATGATATTGAATATCATTTCGTGTCTTATTGGTTATCAGTGTATCCTCTTTTGTGACTTTACTTTTCATATCTTTTGCCATTTTCTAATTGGATTTATTATTTTTAATATATAGTTTTACTTGAATCCTTAAAAGCAAGACTTGGTCTCTGATACTTAGAATGTGTTGTCAGGAGGGATCAGTCCCTATAAGATGGATTGATTGGCATGGTGGCAGCAACAATGGGCTCAAACAAAACAGTTGTGGAAATGATCCAGGACCGGCAGTGTTTGATTCTGTTGTGCATAGGGTTGCTACGAGTTGGAACTGACTCAATGGCACCAAACAGCAACATTGAGTTTAAGAGCTTTATATAATAGGGGGCTTCAAAAAGTTGGTGGGAAATGAGAGTTTTTAAAAATGAGATTTCTCCATGAACTTTATGAAGTCTCCTTGTATGTTCTAGATCCAAGCTCTTGTGAAATAAGAGATTTCGTAGATTTCTTCCTAGTCTGTAGCTTGCCCATTTAGCGTAACAAAAGTTTTGTTTTTTTCTTTTCTTTTATTTTTATGGGTCCTACTTTTTTGTGTGTCATGTCTAAGAATTCTTAATTGAGCTTAAAGTCCTGAAGATTTTCTCCAGTTTTTTTTACCCCCTAAGTTTTTTAGTTTTGCATTTAAACCAATAGTTTATTGTGGTGTAAAGTATGAGGTTTAGGTAGGGAGTCTTTTTGGTCTGTGGGTATCCATTTGCTCCAATGCCATTTGTTGGAAAGATGATCCATATGCTTTTGAATTGTTTGTATCAAAAATCAGTTGCACATATGGGTAAACTAAATTCTCTGATTTATCGTTTTCAAAGGAAAATTGAGCCATTGGTGGTTTTGCCTTTCTTTATAAATTTTAGAATAAACTTGTCCATAATTTATTTTAATCACTTTTTCACTAGGATTTTGATAAGTTGCAGTGTCATGAAAAATTACACATATATTTAACCTGTACAGTGCAGCAGCCCACTTCTGGATATTGATCCTAGAGGAATGAAAATGTATATTCACCAGAAGTCTGTCAGTGATACTCATAATAACTGTATTTGTTGGTTATTATTACGTGCAGTGGAGTAGGTTCTGACTCAGCAATTCTGTATAGGGTTGTGAGTTTGAACTGCCAACATTTCAGTTCTGATGGCCTTGTGGTCCAGTGCTTATCTTACTGTGCCTCACCAGCACTCCAGTTGTATTTATAACAACCCAAAATAAAACAACCAGATATCCTTCAATGGGTGCCTGACTAATCAATCATATTATGGTTTGTCCATACCTTGGAATATGATTCAACCATAAAAAGGAACGAACTATTGATGCACAGATGAGTTTGTATGGATCGCAGCAGCATTATGCTGAGTGCCAAAAGCCATCCCAAAAGTCACATACTGTATTGTTGTTGTTAAGTGCCATCGAGTTGGTTCTGACCCATAGTGACCCTGTGTAGGGTTTCCGAGGAGCAGCTGGTGAGCTTGAACCACTGACTTTGCATTTCAAATGTCTTTGCAGTCTGGCGCATCAACCCACAGCGCCACACCAGGACTCCACCTACTGTATAACTCCATTTATATATAACACTTATAAAGTGACTGTTAAATATGAAGAACATTGGTGGTTGCTAAGGCTTAGGGATAGTCAAAGAAGTAAGGGGTGGTTGTGATTATAAAAGGTATAGGGAAAGAGTTCCTTGTGGTGATGGGATAGTTCTGTATTTTGATTGCAGTGGTGAGTTACACCAGTCTAGACAGGTAATAAAATAGAACCACATACACGTTTGTACAGTGTCCGTTTTCTAGTCTGATATTGTACTTAAATTATGTAGGATGTCACCTTTGGGGAAAACTGAATGGGACTTCGCCGTACTGTTTTTGCAACTTCCTGTGACTACATTGTAAAATGGAAAATGCGTTTGTTTTTTTAGAAATTATTTTCATGTGTTTAGTGTAAGTGTGCCTTGTGTCTTGCTGTGATCATGGAAATTTAACAAGATAGAATTTCAGTTGGGAAACTAGATTTGTTTTAATCTTTGAAAGAAGAAATTAAATAATGTAATATATTATTGCCGTGGAGTTCTGGTGTGGCGCTGTAGGATAGGCCATCAGGTCAATGGCTCAAATGTACCAGATGCATTTCAGAAGCCTACTACAGGGTCCCTGTGAGTCAGAACCAACTCGACAGCATTTAGCCAACAACAACATTGCCATGTAGACACCTGGTGGTGCTGCAGTGGTTAAACACTTAGCTACTAACTGAAAATCTGGTCGTTTGAACCCACCAGCTACTCTGCAGGAAAATAGGTGTGACAGTCACTCCTATAAAGATTGTTGTTGTTAAGTGCCTTCTAATTGCTTCCGACTCTGTGACCCTGTATAGTATTTCCGAGGGACTTTGTGTTTCCAATTGGTCTTGTGATTGAGTGCTTAGCATACAGTGAGTGACACAGGAAACCCTAAGAGGCGGGGCTCTGCCCGTCCTTACAAGGTTGCTATGGTTTCAAATCAACTTGATGGCAGTGATTTTTTTAAATTATTATCATGAGCTTAATATTTAAAATATATATAGACATTGCATATGCTACACCTTTTTAAGCCACAGCTTTTCTAAATTATCCACCTATGAAATAGGGCTAACCCATCTACTTACTTTTACTTTGTTGTTGTTAACTGCCTATAAGTTGTTTGGTTTTGACTCTATAGCAACCCTGTATAGGATTTCCAAAGAGCAGCTGGTGAGTTTGAACCAACGACCTTGTGGTCCAGTGCTTGGACAACAGTGTCATGCCAGAACTTCTTTTGCTGTTGCCCACATAGTAGCAATTACTGTACAGAGCTCTTAGGTAAGAATCTAAATTTTCAGTGGGGTTCTAGAAATGGCAATTTTTTATATTGATTAATATCTGTCTGTGTCTTTGTTTTGATTCTCACATGATACTTACGTTAACATTCTCCCCCCTCAGGTTTCCTCCTGTTTTATAGACAACCGCAACAATGTTCTACGCACATTTTGTTCTCAGTAAAAGAGGGCCTCTGGCCAAAATTTGGCTAGCGGCCCACTGGGATAAGAAGCTGACCAAAGCCCATGTGTTCGAGTGTAATTTAGAGAGCAGTGTGGAGAGTATCATCTCACCCAAGGTATGTTTGATGCTGATATTTTTATTCACTTTGCCAACTGTCTGCTGACATGTTCAATCAGACTCTGTAAAATGACCTTTTAGGTAGTCATTGTTTTACCTGCAGTTAATTTACCTGCATTAATTGCAGGCATACTTGCTGTTCTATGCTAGATAGGTTTTGATATGAACAGTTTTTTATATTGTTTCTCCTAAAAAATTCTTGCAACTGCATGAATATTTTCATTTGCCTGTTTTAATGGCAGACAAGTATGACATGGGTCAGTATCCAAATATTTTTGCTCTTTCTAGGAGTGTATGTATGTTCTTCATTTAGGAACTTAAAAAATAGTCAAAATAAGGGACTATAAATCAATGTTAGAGGAGTCCAGGGAGACTAAGATAATGCCTCTGATGCCAGATTGTGTCATGGATAGCAAATTCCGTTCCACACACCAGCTGCATCTTATGGGAATCTCAGCCACTTTCCCTGTTCAGTCCAGATCCCAGCTGTTCTATGGCCCCTCCTATTTCTTGGGTCAAATAATTTCTTGAAATAACTCAAAAATATAGAGAAAGGGCTATCTTGAGAAGAGGGATACAAACACACATGATTTGCTCTGACTGTCCTTACCTTATCTGCCTTGTTTTTATTGACATCTCTAAAACTATTCTGAAGCTGTGGTTTCACAAATGGTATAACTTAAAGTAATAGGGGTTTTTTTTGTTCTAAGCAAGAACCTTTAAAACAGGCAGACTAATTACCAGTTCATTGAAAAATAGATATTTTAATTAAAAAAAAAAGTTTGGACAAGGGAGAAGGGTACGAGCAGAACGTGGGTCCCTATCAAGAGAAGCAGCAACACCAGATATGGAGAAATAGAACAGCTAAGGACTCTAGACTCATGGAAAGAGAAAGGCTGTGTGCTGGCGGCCAGGTATTTCTGGCCAGGAGGCAGGCTTGCAGAATGTGCCCTTTGGTTTGTTAAATGACTATAGATTCCTGAGTGTTTTGTCCCATCCCCACCCCCCAAAAAAAACAGAGGGAATAGAAGCAAATACTATTGAATGATGATGCATGAAGGAGATTGTAATCATTGCAATGAAACAGTGAGTGTAAAATCAATGTTTTCCCATGTAAGTTATCACTCAATGCACAATAAAGTCTTTTTTAAAAATATATGGAGAACTAATGCAAAAATAAAGGAAAGGTCCTCAAATATAATTGATATACTTGGTATGTGTAAAATTGCTTGTGTTTTAAGGCTCCTTTTTTGGAACTTATATATGTCTGCACACACTCAAATAGCCCTGTTGTTAAAACCTTTCAGATTACAGTTGTGTTCTCAACATTGGAACCATCCTACTGAAAATTACTACTTAAGAGTTGTTAGTACCTTCACATCACTTCCGACTCATAGCGACCCTGTATAGGGTTTCTCAGGAGCATTTGGTGAACCGCTGACCTTCTGCTTATCAGTCCAGTTCTTATTCTGCAGCACCACACCAAGACTGTGCTGGCATAATGTTTTGTTTTGTTTTTAAGATGAATGGTTGTGTATTGCTGGAATAGTGAGGGAATCTTAGAAGAATTAAGCTGGATATAGAGCAGAGAATTGTTCCCAAAAAAGGTATAAAGACAGGTGTGTATTTGAAGTAAGGGAAATGAAAATCTATGCTTAGAGCAAATTCTAACCTTTACATTTGTGTGTAGACTTTTGCTAGTTTTAGATTGACAACTGGTGAAATTCATTGTTAGAGTAATGGATTATGAGCTGCCCTGCAATTCAAATCTACCTATCACTCCTCACTCAGGAGAGAGTTGAGACTTTCTGCTTCCATAAAGATTTACAGCCTAGGAACCACTCAACAGTGTCGCTAGGAGTTGGAACCAACTCCATGGCACACAAGTACCACATTTCTCCTATCTTCTTTAGAAAACAAAACAATACTAATTTGAAAACTTCGCTAAAATGAAAAACCTTGCAAAGAAAAATGACCTGTAAATCCTCCCACCAAGAGAAATCGTTTATTATATTTTTGTGTGCCTTTTTTTTATACATGCATGTAATGTGCACATAATTTTTCTTTTTGTATGTGTACACAACTGCATGATATTATTTTGTAACAAAACTGCATTCAGAGGAATCTGATTGTTTTAATGGTTGCTTTGAAGAGGGTCATTATCTCTTAACCCACAGAATTAAAACACAAAAAACTTTCAAGTAGACTTGGCCTAAGATAAGGTAATTTTGTTGTTAAGTGCTATCCAGTAAGTTCCAACTCAAAACAAACCTGCACAGCTTTTCTAAAGAGCCAGCTAGTGAATTAGAACTGCCGGCCTTGGGGCTCAAACCAATATTGTGGTCTAGTGCATAATCCTGTAGTGCCACAAATTCACTATAAAAATACTAATATGTAAATAAACAAACGTATATACTGCATTCCCTTTTTGGTTATGTAAAAAGACCTGAATTCCAAACACCTTTGGACCCTAGAATTTTAAAATAAATAATCAATGGATTTATAATTTGTATTGGATGTGCTGTTTTTTTCTTACCTGTCTCTTCGTTTTGGTTTTTGTTGTCCAGTGCATAAACCCACAGCACTGCTTTGTTTTTGTTGTTGTTAAGTGCCATCGAGTCGATTCCAACCCATAGCGACCCTGTGTAGGGTTTCCGAGAAGCGACTAGTGAGCTTGAATTGCCGAGCTTGCCACTAGTTCATATTATTTCTAACCATACTTCTTACTCTTTACATGCTTACATCTGTAAATCAACGCTCAGAAATATAATTGCTGGGCCAATGATACAGCTAAGATTTCTAACACATAGCAACCATTTGCCCTCTGGAGAGCTTGTACCACTGTGCACTGCTGATTGAACTATATGAGACCACGATGGGCTGTTTTTTTATTTTTTTTTCTAGGTATGCTTATTGAGAGAAGTTAATGGACAGGGGAGGAAATCCAACTTTTGATTTGAAATTGATACATGTGCCTAATCTTTAACATTTCATGAGCAAATACTAACGAGCTTTACCTCAAAGGATACCGTTTTGTTTTTGTTTTTTTTTTAAGTATGTGCCAAGTACTTTGTATTCTATTAGGGACACTACCAAAATAGTACGAGACAATTTAATCTTAAGAGGCCTTTACTTAGGAATATATGACAGTGTGTACGAAACAAGGCATATGGTTCAGGAATAAAGTAGATTAGCGTGTATATGTAAGAATTGGACTTCTGGTATGGCACTGCAAGATCAGCACTAGACTGCAAACCTCAAGGTTGGCAGTTCAACCCCACCAACTACTCCTTGGAAAACCCTATATAGGGTTGAGTCAGAACAGACTACAGCACTAAAACTACAACGGCAGTGTAAGAATTACTTACATTTTAAAAAACAACATTCCTAAGTAGAAGTTTGTTTCATTGGTTTTGTGTTTTTCAGCTGTGACAAAATAAAGATATTTCCACAAGGTGGATTTCTGATGTTTGCTGGTGACGATGTGCAGTTCTTGTGGGAGAATGCTTTTTTGTTATAATAAGTGTCAGACATGGTTCCATTGCATCAGCGCCACACGCTCTCCCTGGCGCCTCCTCCCTCTTCTCACCACTGTCCTCTCCCTTTCTTTCCTTCCACTTCCCTCTCTTCAGTCATTTGATGCTGCCCTCTGCAGAACTAACCTGAGTAACCTCTCCTTGTTATACCTACCTAGTCTCCCAGCAGGAGTTAGCTCAGCCACCTACTTCCTGCTTATACTCTGAACTAAACTAATCCCAAAAACAGTTGCTAATTCCTGACACGATGATAATGAGGAACAGAGATTTTTCACCTCCTTTCTTAAATGAAAGTGCAGTCAATCCTATTTTAATTTAAAATTTATCTCCTGATATTATACCTTAAGAGTAGGTTCTTTTTTTTCAGAGAAACAATATTTTGATTATGGACTACTTTTCATATCAGTGGTTTATCATTAGATAAACACATTTGTTAAAATTTCAGGTATATATTTAAGAATACTTAGCAGCAAACATAATTTGTGCTGTAACCGAGAAAATGGCTATAAATATAAATGACAAGCCAACTAGTCATTATAACATTTTATAAATAACAATATATTAATCATAACAAACTGAATAAATCTTTTTTTTTTAATGTTTTATTGTGAATTATGTGATCGTTTACATGGGAGAACATTAGTTTTGCATTCATTCTATCGTATATTGTCTCTCATTGCCATGGTTACAATCCCCTCCATGCAATCCTTCCCCACCCCATACCCCCCAGGTCTTCAGCACACAATCGCTCTCCTTCTCTGGATCTAAAGTCTCCAGCTGCTCCATCGCTCCACGTCATCATCTCTGGCTCCATTTCAGGCATCACTGCTTCTCTGGGTAGGGTCCCGCTCTATGCTCTTCTCCCTTGATGGTCCTAGGGACCTCCGCTCCTAGACTGAAAAGTGAATCACTCCCCTCCTTGCTATAAAACGTCTGCCTTTACATTTCCAACCCTCACAATCAGTCCTGATAACAATTATTCACTATTGTATCATAAGAGACCTCTCTGCATTTCATTGCGTCAACCCCGCCTAGACAGATTGAATACTACTTACTGGAGATTCTACCTTCCTCCATGCCCTCTGGATCTAGGTTCCCTCTTGAAAGCTTGTAAGACAGTCACTTCTTGCCTTTGTAGCCCCCCCCACCCCCATTTTCGGTAGCCTATGTCCAAGTTGCCCATCCCTGTCTACTCTGTGTGTGGAGGGTGTGGGAATGATCGCTTGAAAGGACAAGCAGACCAACCTGGAGTGGCTAGAAGAACAGAAGATGCTTCTTGAAAGAAAGACCTACAGGAAAAATATAAAACAACATAGGCAGACCGACTGTTACTACAAGAACAAGCAACATGCTTGCCCAGGAAACATCAAGGCAAGTGGTCGGGTCCCCTCAGTGCAAACCCCCTTCCAAGACTAAGACTCAGTGGGAATATATGTTCTGATTGGTGACCACGCTCGACACCGATAAGGGAAGTGAGGGAAAAACAGCAGTGAAGCAGTGAGCTAAGTGCTACAACGTTCAATAGACTTCTGTGAACCCGCGTGAAAACCTGGTTTGCCAGCAGTGTGGCAAGACCTGGGGACTCTTGGGTCCAGAGTCAGTGACATAGCCACATATGAAGCATCCAGCTGATAAGAAGAGAGGCATATGCATAAGAACACCCACACTTGGCAGATAATACCCACTTATCCTGGCTTCAATGACTGGATGATCAGAGCTCAACCAGAAGTAAAAAGAAGAGGGAAAAGAAAAAAGGTATTCTCATACAATTTGATGAACTTGACCTATACCTATGGAAGCAGTAGCTCAAAAGAGGGAACAAGTCCTGAAACTGAATAAATCTTAACCATTTTTGTCATACAAAGTTTTATAAAATAAAACTTGAATAAATCTTAACCATTTTTTCTACCTTAAAATTGGTACATTTCTTGGTATGATTTAGAAAATTATTTGGGAAATTAGACTTTAGTTCTCTTGTTCCCTCAACAAGTTTTTCTTTTACAACCAAAGGAAATTTTTTAAAAAAATAAAATATTTTTCATTATTTATTTTTGTATTGTGGTTTGGTTGAAATCAAAGTGAACTAGTTTTCCATTTGACAGTTCATGTACGTTTTGTTTCTTGGCATTAATTGCAATCCATCAGTATAACAGCGCTGTTTTCACTGCCTTCCTGGGTTCTCTGTATCCATTCATCCTTTTTTGTCCCTTCCCGCCTTCTGGTTTTTGCTTTGGGGCAAATGCTGCCTTTTGGTCTCATATAGTTAATCATTAGGGAGACTATGTGCCTCACAAATGTTATTGCCCACTTTATAGGATTGTCTGTTGTTTAGCTGAAAGATGTTCCTTGGGGTGGGGGTGTTCAGTTCCAGGGTTGAAAGGTTTCTAAGGGCCACAGTCTGGAGGGTTCTACCAGTAAGTCTTGGGGTTTTTTAATTGTTTGTTTTGTTTTGGGGATGATTTGAGTTTTCTGCTACATTTTTCTCTAATTCTGTTTAGGACCTTCTGTGATCCCAGTGAGAGGGGTTAGTAGTGGTACCTGGATACCATCTGGTTCTTCTGGTCTTTGGGTAGTGGAGGCTGTGATCCTAGTCCTTTGGACTCTTTGTTTCATTGAGTCTTTGGTTTTCTTCACTCTTAAAATCCAGCTGGAAAGAGACCAATGTTTTATCTGGATGGCTACACTTTAGCTTTTAAGACCCCAGTTGCTGTTCATGAAAGTAGAGTGTAGGAAAACATTCTTTTTGAATTTTATTATACCAATTCACTTAGCTGTCCTCTAAGGTAAGGTCCTGAGCCCTCAACTCAAGTTACTCATGCTCTCAAGGTGTTGGCTATGGTCAAGAAGTGTTCATAACTTGGCTTCTGTACTTTATTTGTTAAGTGCCATCAAGTCGGTTCTGACCCATAGCAACCCTGTCAAGGGTTCCTGAGGATGGCTGGTGAGTGTGAACCACCAACCTTGTGGTTCAAACCTACATTGCAGTCCAGTTCGTTAGGCCACAACGCCACACTAGGATTCCATACCTGGATATATTTACAGCACACAGAAATACCCTCTGCCAGATGAATATATGTGCTTATAGATGGGGTCCTTCCTATACCTGCTCAACCTACCCGTTTGCCTGTGTGTCCACCCTTAGATTATTTGTGACTTGTTTATTGCAGTATTGTATGTGTAATAGTATTTACCTTTGTTGTTCATAACTTGTATACCTCTCAGTATCTGCTTTCCCTTCACCCAAATTAATGTGTAATGACTTTCTGTTGTTTATTGAGTCGGTTCCAACTCCTATGACCCTATGCACAGCAGAACGAAACACTGCTTGGTCGTGAGCATTCCTCACAATCATGTTTGAGCCCACTGTTGCAGCCACTGTGTAATCTATCTTGTTGGGGGTCTTCCTCTTATTCATTGATCTTCCACTTTACAATGCAGGATGACTTTCTCCAGGGTCTGGTTCCTCCTAATAATGCATCCAAAGTACAAGAGACAAAAATCTCACCACCCATGCTTTTAAGCAGCATTCTAACTGCCTTTCCTCCAAGACAGATCACAACCAGAGGAATTTTAATCACTCTGCTGAGCTAGAGTGCTTACTTGTCTCATTCCTTCCCAGCTACCGCTTTTCACATCACACATTGCATTCCAGCATTGATGAAGAAGACCTGCCTTGGAGAGAAAATAGGCTGGGAAAATCTTCCTCACAAACTCTTGGTTGCCTTTACACTTAACTAATCAACGGGGTTACTCAAGAGCAAGCATTAGCAGAACGGAATTCGATCTTCCAAGTCTGGGAATATAACATTTTCCAAACAAAATCGGGTTACTTAGCCAAGAGGAAGTTATGGCCACCAGTAAGCAGATACAGAGTTATCCCACAAACAGTGTTATTAACACACCACGTACCCCAAAGTGTGTTAATGACACTGTTTGTGGGATACTTCTGTATCTGCTTTATAGCTATTTCACATGTTTGTTACTTTATGGATTGCTGTCTAGTCTGTCTTCAAAGGGCATACTCAGGGAATTGACAGTTGTAGGAAGTGAGAAAAACCATGTAGGTGATTTTGCTTCAAAATAAAAGGCATATGGATATGATGTAAAAACTGACTATAAATTGCACGAAATAGATGAACATACAATTATAAAATTAACTTTATAGATTAGATTAATGCTCATATTTATTTATAGGTGAAGATGGCACTTCGAACATCAGGACATCTCTTACTGGGAGTAGTTCGAATCTATCACAGGAAAGCCAAATATCTCCTTGCAGACTGTAACGAGGCATTTATTAAAATAAAGATGGCTTTCCGTCCAGGTATTGTTGAACTTTTTTTTTTTTTTTAACTCTGGTGTGTCGGTAGCAGCTCAGTGTAGAAAACTGCTAAGCACATATTCTAGAATAGCACGTTTGATTTGATTGTTTTAATTTTAATACATAGAATCCCTCAATTATAGATCAAAGCTTGGAGAGGAAATGGTTCAAGTGAAGAAATCAACTGTATTTTCGTTTGTTGTATCTCTGGAGAAGTAGCGTACCCCCGCCCCCCTTTTTTGTTTCTTGGCTATTTAAAAATAAAACAACTTCCCCCCTCCCCCCAGCATCTTACATAAAACTGAGTCACCCAAGGTTGAAAACTCATTTTTCTGTGAATTTTTTAATGTAATTGTTGTTAAATGCCGTTGAATCAGTTCCATGCATAGCAACCCTGTATAGGGTTTTTGAGGAGCGGCCGGTGAGCTTGAACCACAACTCCAAACATAAAATATTAAGATTCTAATTTTCCTGAAATTTTTTCATGTGCTCTTAAATTTAAATTTACATTTAACCTAAGTTATTGAGCCTTTTCATTAAATGTCTTCTGTAGGTTTTTGAATCCATGATAAAATTTGATTCTAATTAAAGTAATCTTAATGAATAGTATTAATGTCATTTTCATTAAGATTACAGTGTTTTCTACTGGTTATATTCTGGTATTTCAGTTTATTTTAATATGTAAAGTCAAGTTTAAGGTGTAGAAATAAAATACTTTTGGACAAAGATGGTGGTTATACTAAGCTAATTGAATGATTTCTAACATGACACCACTATGTGCATTTTAAGTAACTTGTTTTTGTTTGCTTTTGCCTCTTAGAAGCAATATATAATATTGTTATAGACAATTTGGAAAAATACATTTAAAAACTTAATGTATAAAAATCACATAATCTCATTCTACAACAGTCACTTAATAATGGGGGTACTCCTTCATTGTCATTCCTTCTCCTCATAAAGTGCATGCTTATTGGGAAGTGTTACTATTTATTTGATGGCATGAGTATTTTAAAGATATTTCTACATAACTCATAATTATTAGTGCTTTGACAATTAAGAGAACACAAAAGTACTTTTTCTTCAGAGTACTTTGTATATGTTGCCAACATTTTTAGAATCTATATAATCTTTGGATATTATACTGACTTTTCCTCCTTTGAATCCCTAAATAATCTATGGTGTAGCTTGGACCTTCAGATTTAGCATTTCTTTTCCAGGTGTTGTTGACCTGCCTGAGGAAAACCGGGAAGCAGCTTATAATGCCATTACCTTACCAGAAGAGTTTCATGATTTCGATCAGCCACTTCCTGACTTGGAGTATGTCTCTCTTTCATTCTTTTTAAAACATTTTTTATAGTTGAGGCTTCTTTATGTATAATTTTTAAGAATGTTTTGCCATTGAGTTAAAATGTAGCTTAAATGTTTTGCTTGGGTTACTTTATAAATATAAAAGATATATCCTAGAAAATGTTTTTTCTCTAAGAAATCATGTAGAAGATGTCATCTTTAATGGAACTAAGGTTTGAGAATTCTGATTTACTTAGAGCAAAGCTTGTGTAAATTATACAATTGTCCAGGTATGTGCTTTGCATACTAATATCCATAAATTTGAACTATTTCATGATTTTTTTTTTTTTTTTTAAAGAAATATTCATATGCAGTGTTGTGCTACGCCCTTATTAGTTTATTAGTCTGGTGTTTTTGGTCAGACTATAATCAGAGCAACAATTGTTCTGTTCCTAAATAAGCATGAGATAACTTTCTGTGAAGAGGAGCAGCACATACAACACATATTTAAGAGGAGAACGTTGTACAGAGACGCATTATAACAAGAGCACTTTGGTATTCAGTCCTTAGAACTTGCTGTTACATCATGATGGGGAATGTGACTGTAACTTCTCATGTAACTGAGTAGCACAGTTGACAGCCAGGAAACATTCAGACTCCAAGCTTTCATCTCCTTCATACCATGCTTTATTTAAGGCAAATATCTCTGCTTTTTGAAATCATCTCTTAACTCCTAATTAGCAGAGTAAGTTTATGATTTACTATTTTGATTTGTGTGTGTTAATACTAGGCACTTTTACACACTTCTTGTTTTAGTAAGTTTTTATCTTGGAAATTTTTTAACCTACATAAAATGTAGATTCATATAAGGAACCCCATGTACTCATCATCTAGTTGCTTTGATTATCAATGTATTTTTATTTCATATGTGTTTTCCCAGTTTAACCACTCCCAGTGGGTTGTTTTAAAGTTAAGAATGTATTTCATTGTGTGTCTCTTTAGAGATAAGCAGTTTTTCAAACTTAGCTGTGGTGATGGTTGTGTGCCACTGAGTCAGTTCCAGCTCATAGCAAATCCTGTAGAATTTCCAAGACTGTAAATTTTCACAGGAGGTGAAGGTATCATCTTTTTCCCTGGGAACTCCTAGGATATTCGAACTGCTGTTCTTGGGGTTAGCAGCCCTGGTTGTAATCCACTATGCTATTAGGGCTCCTTTCAACAGGAGCTTTATTTAAGACGCATATTTAAGAGCCTTTATTTAAGGCTCCTTTGTTGTTGTTAAGTGTCATGGAGTTGGTTCCAACTCATAGCAATCCTGTATAGGGTTTCTGAGGAGCAATTGCGTACAGAGGACTAAAAAAATCCCTATTGCCATTGTTTTTAAACTAGAGAAGGAAGGAAAGAGGTAATTATTTAAATATTTGAGAACATAGTCAACATTCCTTACTAGAAAACTCATGTTAAATAACATTTGCACAGTACATATAGTTTATAGTACAGTAGCCATGTTATGTTTCTGGGGTTTTTTAATTGATTTTAAAAGTAATTCCTTAATATAATATCCAGTAAGTATTTGAAAAAATACCCAGTTGGCACCGCTTGTTTGAATCCAGGTCTGCACAAAGTCCACAGTTATTGCATTGGCTGGTATGTATAGATAATCTTTCTTAAGAATGCATACTAGCCATGCCTCACTCTGAAGGTTTTTATACCTTGTTGTTTATTTGCTGAACAGAGCTGTTCATTTGTTTTTCAAGTTCTGTATTTGGCCAATGCTTTTCCAAGTTAAGGAGCTTTGGTAACACTGTAGGTGGACTGCTCACCGCATACCTTCAAGGGAGAAAGATGACACTGCCTGCTACCATAAAGATTTATAGCCTCTAGAACCTTAAGGGGAGTCCTGGTGTGGCGCTGTGGGCTAATGTGTCAGACTTAAAAGTCATTTGAACTGCAAGGTTGGTGGTTCAAGCTCACCAGAGGCTCCTTAGAAACCCTATTCAGGGTCTCTGTGGGTGGGAACCGACTCGACAGCACTTAACACCACCAACAGAACCATAAGGAGCAACTCTGCTCTGTCCTGTAGGGTCGTATGAGTCAAAATTGACTGCATACCATTCATTGGCTTTTGTTCCAAGTTGATATTTAACATGTGATTTATGTTTTTTATTCAATATTCTTAAACAGTATGAGGAGTCAGTTTCACTTATTAGAGAAAGGAACTAACTCAGAAAAATTAGGTGACTTTGCAGAGTTCGCACAACCTTTAAGTTGCAGGGTTCTGATGAAAATCCATGTGTTATTGTCTAGCTCATAGATTTCTAAGTTTTTCTTCTATGCACTGTGTTGCTTTATGTGCTAACTTTAGTATGTTCCATTATAATTGCTGGTCATGAGTGCTACATGAGGAGGGTTCAAAAAGTTCATGGAAAAACCTCATTATTGTCCGATTCTGTTTTACCATGAAATTTTTGAAACCTTTTAGTATTAGATCGAGCCCTGGTGTGGATACGCACTAGACTGTAAGTTGCAAGGTCAGCAGTTCAAATCCACTAGCGACTCTCAGAAGCCCTATACAGAATCCTTATGAGTTGGAACCATTGAAGTGCCATTGAGTCAATTCCAACCCATAGCAACCCTGTATAGGGCTTCCGAGGAGTGACTTGTGAGCTTGAACCGCTGACTCTGCAGTTCAAACTGCCTTTGCAGTCCAGCTCGTTAACCTGCAGCACCACAAATACAAATTGAGTTAACTTCCAAATTGTTATTCTTATTCTTGGATGATATTCATTTATTTAATATTAAATGTATTTAAACTCCTAACCCTTAGGATTATGTTTTCTTTTTTGTTATAAAAAGAATTTGAATTTTTTTCCTACAAACACATTGCAGTGAGACTTGGGACTTAAATTTAAAATGTACTGTGAATCTTTCTTTAAAGTGACATTGATGTGGCCCAGCAATTCAGCCTGAACCAGAGCAGAGTGGAAGAGATAACCATGAGAGAAGAAGTTGGAAACATCAGTATTCTACAAGAAAATGATTTTGGTAATAAGAGACATCAACTGCTAGCCATTAGCTATAATGTTACAATTATGTTGTGGCGCGCAATACTAACAGATTCCAAAAGAAACCAGATATAATACATTCATGTTGACAAAAGACTTATTATTTCATCTAATGCATTTCCAAATATTAAAGGTAGAATTTCCTTTGCCACCAATATGTTATGCATCATTTCCATTTGCACAGCAAATTTATAGTTCATTCTTTGTCTACTGTTAATCCTCATGCATAGTGATAGAATATAATGCTTCATTGTAAATTTCCCAGCATGGAAATAAGGCTCACTTTTAATAATTTTGGAACAGTTGTGTTCTGTTCCTACCATGCAAAACACACACAAAACTGATTGCAAGCCAAATTCTTTTCTGGAGTGGCAGCAGCAATGGGTTCAAACATAGTAGATGTGAGGGGTGGCCAGGATCAGACAGTGTTTCATTCTGTTGTTATAGGGATGCTGTGAATCAGAATCATCTCAACAGCACCTAACAACCACATAGTTAGGAAAACCATAATTTGGATACCAGTTTGAATTTGTTAGAACTATCTGTAATCCCGAATCAGGTAACTGTATGAAATTTAGATGCTAAAGATTTAGCGATTAACTGTCTTTGCATTCAAAGATAAGTAAGGTTTCAAAAAGGAAAGGTGATATGAATATAATACAAAATTAGTTGTTTTCTTTTGTAACCATGATGTTTCTAACCTTTTTCAACTGAAAACTAAAATGTGTTCAGGTGACTTTGGGATGGATGACCGTGAGATAATGAGAGAAGGCAGCGCTTTTGAGGATGACGACATGTTAGTGAGCACTAGTACTTCTAATCTCTTACTGGAACCTGAGCAGAGCACCAGCAATCTGAATGCAAAAATGAACCATTTAGAATATGAAGATCAATATAAGGATGACAATTTTGGAGAAGGAAATGATGGTGGTATATTAGGTAGGTAACAACAAGGTGGTTATTCTAACACTCACTCCTCGCTAAGCAACGTTCTTATGTGGGAATGAAGGGTGGCTGTGGCTACATCATTCAACAACTGTCAAAGTACATTCTTATATAACTCGTAATGGCCAAGCCTTTGAGAGTCATGGCCCGCCCAAGTTGACACATAATCTTAACCATCACAGCCATTGATACTGTCAAGCTACCCTGCCTTTCTTACTGTCTACTGTCGGTGGGACATTGTTTTTCTGCAGAATCGGGAGTAGTAGTTTATTTTGGTGTTTTGTTTGTCGTAAATGTGATGACAGTCATTGAGTGGTAGGTGTGATTTCTGTATTCAGTTATGATATTGGGAAGCACTTGCTAATTCTGGGTGTTGAGCAGAAGTGCATGTACATTTATGGGGTTCAGGACTAATTGGTTCAACAAAGCTTTTGTAAAACTGTAGCCTATGAATTTTTTATCAATATCTGTGTTTGCTTAAAGGTGCTTGTCAGACTTAATACTACTATTTATTAAACAGCTCTACTTGAAATCTGTTTTGTTAAATACATTTTTTAAATAGATGATAAATAGCAAATGTGAATGAGAACTATCATTTATGTTTCATGCTTTTATAAACTTCCTTGACAAGAAACTGATACAAAGAAAGCGTATTTAAATTTAATCCATCTTAACATTATGTTTCCAGTGATTAGCTATTATTCTTTTAGCATTTGTTTTACAAATTATAACTGGATTGCTTTCCTATTTCAGATGACAAACTTATTAGTAATAATGATGGTGGTATCTTTGACGATCCTCCTGCTCTCTCTGAGACAGGGGTGATGTTGCCAGAACAGCCTACACATGATGATATGGATGAGGATGATAACGTATCAAGTAAGCAGTGAATGTTCAGTGGAATGATTGTATGGCATCCAAAATGATAAATAACAGAAGATTAAGAATTACAATTTTAATGAACTTTGAAAGGAACTTATGATTGACTACTAGTTTTCATTATGTGTTCAGCGCTGTGTTCCTCCCACATTTTCTTAGCCAGTTGGTTTTCACTTTGGAGGTGCTGCCTCGTAACCAGAAAGTGCTCTTTCTAGGTGTGCCAATGGAGTTTCCTTTCATTTCACAAACACATCCCACACCCCTTGTTCTATGATAAGTCTTACCATGCATTTTTTGACAGTACTTTTCTTTTTGTAGTGGGAGGGCCTGATAGTCCTGATTCAGTGGATCCTGTTGAACCAATGCCAACTATGACTGATCAGACAACACTTGTTCCAAACGAGGAGGAAGCCTTTGCTTTGGAGCCTATTGATATCACTGGTGAGCAAGCAAATCTTTTCATTTCTACAGCTTTAGTACGTAAGATCCTAGTTTTAGCTCTTGATGTTCACTAATCTATCATTTCAGAAACTAAGTTACTTTCTACTTTACCATAGAGTTTGTAATTCTTTTTTTAACTCTTTACTGTGAATTGATGGTTTACAGAAAAGATCATCAGTTTTACATTCAACAAATCATACACTTTATTTCATCTCAGTGACTGCAATCCCCGCCCTATAACAACAGTTATCCTACTTCCTCCACCCTCCTTCCCTTCCTTTCTCAACTTTGTCCTTAGGTAAATGCTGCCCTTTTGATTTTGAATGATTCACCAATCCATGGTGGTCATACCTTAGTAGTGTTGTCCCTACTATATACCATACCCTTCTTATGACTGAAACTTACCCCACAAGGGTGAGTTCCTTTTTCAGACCTGAAGGGTGGTCAAGGGCCATAGTCTCAGGCCCTTTTCCAGTCTCTTTCTAACCAGTAAGCCTGATCTTTTCTTTTTTTTTCAATTGAGTTTTATCCCACATTTTCTCACGTTCTTTCTGAGACCCATCTAATATGATCCCTTTCAGAGCAGTTATTAGTGGTAGCCAAGTACCATCTACTTCTTGAATTTACTTCCTATTGCATTATAATTTGATGTCGTGGTTATGTGCCGTGGAGTCAGTCCCGACTCATAGCAACCCCTGCACAGGGTTTCCAAAGCTGTAAATCTTTATGGGAGCAGAAAGCCTCATCTTTCTCCCGTGGAACAGCTAGAAGTTTCAAACTGCTGACCCTGAGGTTAGCAGCCTGATTTGTAACCAGTATACTACCAGAGCTCCTTATAATTTGGGTAGCATGGGGAAACACAAGTTAATGTGAAATAAGAATATAGAACAGTCCTTTTGCTGTTTTGTAGTCCTCAAAAAATGTGACAATTAGAAAATGTATTGGTGTTAATTTACCAATTTTGTGTGAAAATTCTTTAAACGTTCACATATCACATTTTTATTGCATAGCTGTCAACTGTGCATCAGCCTGTTTTGTACATTCTTGCACAACTTTCACTTATAAAGCAGATCCTTACTCTTACCAGTCTTAGCTTTTCTACTAGAGTCTCTGTGTAAGAAAGCAGCTCCTACAGTGAGAAATAGTTACTGCAAGAACACAAGCCCATTGCTGTCAAGTTAATTCTAACACATTGTGTACCTATGAGACCGAGTAGAACCACCCCATAGGGTTTCCATGGTTGATGTCTTTATGGGATTAGATTATCACATCCTTTTTTCCATGAAGTAGTTGGGTGGATTGAAACTGCTGACCTTTTGGGGGATGGAAATGGCCTTACTCTTTTTCTTCTATCTTCCCAGTTAAAGAAACAAAAGCCAAGAGGAAGAGGAAACTGATTGTTGATAGTGTCAAAGAGTTGGATAGCAAGACCATTAGAGCACAACTTAGTGATTATTCTGATATTGTTACTACTTTGGATCTGGCACCACCCACAAAGAAATTGATGATGTGGAAAGAGACAGGAGGTGTGGAAAAACTTTTCTCTTTACCTGCTCAGCCTTTATGGAATAATAGACTACTGAAGGTAAGACAGAGAGGTTCTCTCTCCGGCATCTTATAATCAGCTAGCTGTTCTGTTGCCTTCATGTATACAGTGCTTCAAATCAGCAGTTTTTTCCCTTGAGTGAACTGGGGATTCTATTTTTTCCTACAATTAAAAGCACTGACTTTATAAGAGTAGTTTTTCACTTATAGGTAATTTTCTGCTCTCTTCGGATTCTAAACAATTCCAAATAAGGTACAGAAGATCTGCATTTTTCCTTAAAAGAACTATGTAGAATATGTGAAAAGTCATTTGTGTGGAGTTGGCAGGGAGAAACTTAAATGAAAACTGGATGAAATAAAAGAAATTAAACCCCAAATAAATAAAATGAATAGAGGAATCGTGTTACGTATCTACTCATTGGGGGATGCTGTTGTTGTTGTTAAGTGCCGGTTCTGACTCATAGCGACCCTGCACAGGGTTTCCGAGGCTGTAAATCTTTATGGGAGCAGAAAGCCTCATCATTCTCCTGTGGAACTGCTGATAGTTTCGAACTGCTGACCTTGTGGTTCACAGCCCGATTTGTAACCACTATGCTACCAGAGCTCCTTGGGGGATATTAGGCAGTCATTAAAAAACTGATAGAAAAAGCATGCAGCAAAGCTATTTTAGATGATTCTAGTTTAGTTGCATTTTAATTATGTTTACATGAAACATATTGCAGGTTAAAAAACTTAAGAATCTTAGCGTTGTCTCTGAATTATGAGACATTAAAATTTCATCATTTTCAGCTTCTGAAATTATAATCGTTATCATTTGAAAACCATATTTAATCTCACTTTAAGATGAAATTAATTGTGACTATCATGTTAAATTGTTGTTTAAGTGCCGTCACGTCAATTCTGACTCATAGCAACCCTGCAGTTCGGGTCATTAACCCGCAGTGCCACACCAGGACTCAATAATATGAAGTTGTTGTTCGGTGCCATCAAATTGCAACAACTCATAGCAACCCTATGCACAACAGAAGAAACACTGCGTGGTCCTGGGCTAACCTCACAATTGTTGCCATGCTCGAGACCATTGATGTTGCCACGTTGCCAGTCCATCTTGCTGGGGGTCTTTCTCTTTTTCTCTGACCCTCCACCTTACCAAACATGATATGCTGATCCAGTGACTGGTCTGACCATCCTGGCTTCCAAGGAGAACTCTGGCTGCACTTCTTCCAACACAGATATGTTGGTTCTTTTTGGCAGCCCATGGTACTTTAAATATTCTCCTCCAACACCATAATTCAAAAGCCACAATTCTTCTGTGGTCTTCCTTATTTACTGTCCAGCTTTCACATACATATGAGGTTCTTGAAAATACCATGGCTTGAGTTAGGCGCACCTTAGTCCTCAAGCTGACATCTTTGCTCTTCAACACTTTTTTAAAAAGCTCTTGTGCAGCAGATTTGCCTACTAAAACACAGGTAAAAATCTTTCTGATATTCTCTGCTTTCAGCCAAGATCATTGAACATCAGCAATGATATCCCTCGTTCCATAGCCTCTTCTGAATCCGTCATGAACCTCTGGAAGTTCTCTGTCAGTGTATGCTTGCAGACGTTTCTGTATTACCTTTAGTAAAACTTTACTCGCATTGGGATATGAAAGAGATTGTCCAATGATTTCCCCCATTCCATTGGGTCACCTCTCTTTGGAATAGGCACAAATAACGGATCTCTTCCAATCAGTCAGCCACATAGTTGTCTTCCAAATTTCTTGGCAGAGATGAATGAGTGTCTCCGGTGCCACCTCACTTTCTTGAAAGATTCCCAATTTTATTCCATCAATTCCTGGTGCCTTGTTCTTTGCCAATTCCTTCAGTGCACCTTGGACTTCCTCCTTCAGTGTCATTGGCTCTTGATCATACGCTACCTCTTGAAATAGTTGAACATTAACCATTTCCTTTTGGTACAGTAACTCTGTGTATTCCCTCCATCTTCTCTTGATGCTTTCTACATCATTCAATAGGTTGCCCAAAGAATCTTTCAATAACGAAAGTTGAGAGTTCCCCAAGCTTGAGAAATGCTGAGCATGTTCTTCGTTTTTGGTTTTCTGATTCCAGATCTTTGCACATTTTGTTGTAATATTTGGCTTTATCTTATCGAGCTGACCTTTGAAATTTTGTCTTCAGCTCTTGGACCTCATCATTTCTTCCATTTGCTTTAGCATCTCTACGCTGGAGAGCAAGTTTCAGTGTCTCGTCTAACGTACATTTTGACCTTTTCCTTCTTTCTTGTCTTAATGACTTTTGCTTTCTTCATTTATGATGTTCTTGATGTCGTCCCACAACTCTTCTCGTCTTTGGTCTTTAGTGTTTAATCTATCAAATCTGTTCTTCAGATGATCTCTGAATTCAGGTGGGATATATTCAAGGTCATATTTTGGTTCTCATGGACTTGTTTTCATTTTGTTCAGCTTCAGTTTGAATTTGCATATGAGCAATGTATGGTCTCTTCCAAAGTCTGCCCTGGTTTTGTTTTGGTTGATTATATGGAGCTTTTCCATCATTTCTTACCACAGATGTAGTCAGTTTGATTTCAGTGTATTTTGTCTGGTGAAGTCCATGTGTGTAATCCTCTCTTATGCTATATAAAGAGAGTATTTGAAATGAACAAATTGTTGGCGTATGCAGGATTCTGTAGTGCAATCTCCAACTTCATTTCTATCACCAAGGCCATATTTTCTAACTACTGATGCTTCCTGTTTGTTTCCAACCTTTGCTTTCCAATCACCAGTAATGATCAATACATCTTGATTGCATATTTGATCAATTTCAGATTGAAGACTTTGGTAGAATTCTTCTGTTTCGTCCTTACTGGCTTCCGTGGTTAGTGCATAAATTTGAATAATAGTGGTGTATTAACTGGGTTTCCCTATTGATGCAAGTGTATTATCCAATCACACACAGCATTGTACCTCCTGACTGATCTTAATATATTCTTTTTGATGATGAATGCAACCCCATCCCTCTTCAATTTTTTACTCCTGGCATAGTAAACCGTGTGTTTTTCAGATTTAATATGGCCAATGCCAGTCCATTTCACTAATGCCTTAGATATCTATGTTTATGCGTTCCATTTCATTTTTGACAATTTCCAATTTTCCTAGATTCATACATCGTACATTCGTGTTCCAATTATTAATGGATGTTTACAGCTGTTTCTCTTCATTTTGAGTTGTTCCCTATCATCAAATAAAGGTCCCAATGGCTTTCCTCCATTCACATCATCACGGTCAACTCTACTTTGAGGACGCAGATGTTCCCCAGTCGCTTTTTGAGTGCCTTCCAACCTGAGGGACTGATTTTCTGGTGCTATATCTGACAGTATTTTCTATTATTCATAAGGTTTTCAGTGACTGAATATTCGGAAGTAGTTCGTTTCTCCCTCCTAGTCTGTCTTCCTCTGGAAGCTCATCTGAAACCTGTCCACCATGGGTGACCCTGCTGGTATTTCAAATACCGGTGGCATAGCTTTCAGAATCACAGCAACTCACAATCCACCACAGCACGATAAACTGACAGACGAGTGGTGGATAATAATATGTAGAACATGCTAAATCTTATTTACACTAATTTCTGTTTTTCCTAAGTTTATATTTTATAAACAGGTATAATTAGTTTAGTACATCAAGTTGTTTTTGTCATTAGGTGCCATCGAGTCAGTACTGACTCATAGCAACCTTAATGCACAGCAGAACAAAACACTGCCCGGTTCTGGGCCGGCCTCACTGTTGTTGCCACACTTCAGTGCATCGATGCTTCCACTTGGCCAATCCATCTCACTGGGGGTCTTCCTCTTTTTCTCTGACCCTCCACCTTACCAAATATGATATTCTTCTCCAGTGACTGGTCCCTCCTGACAATATTTCTGAAGTGTGAAAGACAAAATTTGGCCATTTTGGCTTCCAAGGAGCACTCTGGCTGCACTTCTTCCAACACAAATCGAGTAGAATATGCTAAATCATGTTTATACTAATTATACCTCTGTTAAAAATGTAGAGGCAAAATAGAAATGGTGGGTTTCCAGTTACTGTGATTTATTTAATAATTAAAGTCTCTCTTCTTTTTTTTTTTTAACAGCTCTTTACACGCTGTCTTACACCACTTGTACCAGAAGACCTTAGAAAAAGGAGGAAAGGAGGAGAGGCTGATAATTTGGATGAATTCCTCAAAGAGTTTGAAAATCCAGAGGTTCCCAGAGAGGACCAGCAGCAGCAGCAGCAGCAGCAGCAGCAGCAGCAGCAGCGTGATGTTATTGGTTTGTTCTGTTATTCCTTTATCCAGTTTAAATAAAGGAGTGTTTAACTTAAAATTGAATGTTGCCAAAACCAAAGACATTTGCAGGAAGGGAACGTAACCTCAAATTTTTTGACAGAAAAATGCATTGCACCTGATTGATTTGTTAGATACAAAGCTTTCTGTTTCCAGAAGGTTGGAGACTGTCTTAAGTGGCAGTTTGCTTAAAAATTGTCTTACATTGAACTAGATGTTGGACTTAATCCCTTTAAAGCCCTTTGCGCCTTTGATGACACAGTGGTTGATAACTCAGCTGCTAACCAAAGAGTCAACAGTTCAAACCCACCAGCCACTTTGCAGGAGAAAGCCAGGGCAGTCTGCTTTGTAAATATCCGAAGCCTTGGAGACCTTATGGTGGGGCAGTTCTTTTCTGTCCTGTAGGGGGGAGGGTCACTATGGGTCACAGTTGACTAAGCAGTATTGGGGCTGTTTTTTTTGTTGTTGATTTTTTTTTTTTTGCCCTACCTTTCAATATATTGTTATAAGTTGTGTAATCTTTGTTGAAATTTTATTTGGCCTTTTTCATTAGCAAAAAAATACTTTACTGTGTTTGTGTCAAAAGTAAATGATTCTAAAATGTTGTCTTAAGACTTAGGGCCTTAAACTCTTCTTATGACCCATTGTAGATGAGCCCATTTTGGAAGAGCCAAGCCACCTCCAGGAGTCAGTAATGGAAGCCAGCAGAACAAACTTGGACGAATCAGCCATGCCTCCACCACCACCTCAGGGAGTTAAGCGAAAGGCCGGACAAGTTGACCCAGAGCCTACGATGCCTGTAAGTAAATTACCCATCTACAGAATTGATAGTGCTGAGAGAATCGCTGTGGATTCCTGGTGGTAGTAGCATGGAGCCCCTTTGAAATACCGTGTTCTTTAGGCAGAGAATGGAGTCAGATAGATAGATTGGCAGTTGAGGATGTAAACACAATGGGAGATGATCATTTAGTACATCTCTCCAACTCTTAATATTGGATAGGGTCTTGCTTAAGAGAGTTCCCAAGTGAGCATGTCTGATTCTGAACTTTAATCTGTACAGTTTTAGGCTATCTTATTAATTAATGAGAATATACTTGTCAGATAGCAGTAAAAAAGTAAAGCATTACCTGGCTACTCAGTGTAAAGGGAATGAAATCTGGTTTGGACTTTCCTAGCCTTAATTCTTTAGAATAAATCAATTGTTGTGACCTCAGACTACTTGTTCAGCCTCTATTAAGAGTTGTTGGCAGGAGAATGTTCTGCCAACTTTAAGAAGCAGTCTTCTGTGTTCTCTAGTGTTAAGGAATTGCTGTCAGTAAGAGCATTTTCTGTATGAACCTAGGAGTGGGTAACTCCAACACCACTCCCGTTTTGGCCATTATTTTCCTGTCACTTTTATGATTTGTTAAAGATTTTATGCAGTAATGGTTGACAGTGTTGAGCTTATTAATCTTCGTGTGTCGTTAGCTGACATGGAGTCATCCCCCAACTCATGGCGACCCCTAAATACAAATAGACAAAGTGCTGCCCACTGCTGCGCCGTCCCCTTGTTTGGCTAGAAGTCAAAATGTTATGACCAGTAAGCCTTTGTGAATTGATGTTTAGAAGTCAGTCACCCGGCCTTCTTGTCTGGTCTGAAAGTTCTCTTGAAACCTGTGCAGCACATAATTAACACAAGAGCCGCCCTTCCTAGGTCAGCCTTGGCCAGGAATCCAACAGCGGCTCCTTCATGGAAGCGAGAATCGGGGGTAGGGGAGTTGTTTCTTTATAAAATACTACATCAAAATGTTGTGAGTTTTGTTTTTACTATTTAAAGTTTTATTTGCAGATTTCTCCTAAGGACTTCAAAATTTGATTCCTACTGAATAAATATTGAAATGATAGCTTTTGTTTGAAGATAATAATAGATGAATTTTATTAACTGCTTTTTTAATCTATCTTTGCAGTAAAAGAAAATGACATATGGTATATGCTAAAAACAAGTTTTGAATGTGGGTAATGTTTGGAAACAAAACCCCAGTATTCCTTTCCACCTTGCAAACTACAGCTATGTATATGCATATTTAAAACAAGTCAACCTTAAAAAACCCTGAATTGCTTTGTTTTTATTGCTTGAAGCCTCAGCAAGCAGAGCACATGGAAATACCTCCTGTAGAGCTTCCCCCAGAAGAGCCGCCAAGTCTTTGTCAGCTAATACCAGAGCTAGAACTGCTGCCCGAGAAAGAGAAGGAGAAAGAGAAGGAGAAAGAAGAAGAGGAGGAGGAGGAGGTAAGGAAACTGTGTAAAAGACATGCCTGATGAATAAATTCCTATTCCAGATATATCAAAAATCTTCAACAACCTCTTTTACTTCTTCATGCTGACGCTAAATTAATTGATGTTAATCATCAGATGATGAAAACTGTTTGAATGCAAACAAACTTAGTGGTGTACATACATCATCATCCTTAAGAATCTGTCAGGTTTGATGCTATGCTGTAACTTTACTGGCTCCTGTGGGCTTTGGGGACTGATGTCATTCACTGATTGCCTACTTGACTTTTAAATTGCTTTTTTATTGTCTTGTGGTCAGTGGTTAATTCTTACTGCTATTAGCCTTTGCCTCAGTAACCTCTTCCCTGTCTGGCCTGGAAGTGAGATAACCAGACCTTTTCTATTTGTATGGGCTTTGTTTTGTTTTTAATTAAATTGGAATTTGGGATATAACTTGACTAAAATAAACTGGGTTAAGTGTGGAGTGACTTAACAAATGTGGAGGTGCTGTAGGGATTTAAGTCATGTGCTTAGTGACATAATTTATTTATATGGTGACACCAATGCCGTGTCTTAGGGAACAATAGCCAATAGATGAGCTGTGGACCACACTGATAGACCACAATTTTATAAAGCAGTGTAGAATCAGAGTCAATCAAATGTCTGCTTGAAGATTACAGAGAATGTTCCTAGTTTAAGAAAAATTCCTAGATACTAAGTGATTTTTTTTTTCAGAAATATCACATATAGTTTTCTACTTGCCAAAATACAAATTTAAAATATTAGCACTCAGGGGATACTGAAATATTTTCGTTTTGCAGCAGACAGTTTTGTGTTCAGCTGGGTTTTTTTGTTTTTTCTTTTTGCTTTTGTCATTCTCATTTAGGATGAAGATGCTTCAGGGGGTGATCAGGATCAAGAAGAAAGAAGATGGAACAAAAGAACTCAGCAGATGCTTCATGGTCTTCAGGTATGTGGTGTGTGGTCTTAGAGGAAAATGTTTCATGAAAGCCTGGCATTGCTTCCACAAAAGGAAAAAAAGTTAATATGTTATAGCCAGAGCACATACCTATGTGAAACCTACCATTTTCAAGATATTTTAAATACATAAACTCTCTGTTAAGTCACACATACTGTAGTTTTCACATATGACATGCACATTTTGTGCATAAGAAACTTCCATGCTTGGGGTTTATGGTTTGCCCTGAAAACCATATACTACTGTGTGCTTTATTTGCAGGAGCATACCTTCCTGTGGTATTGGGTCTCAAAGGTTTTCATTCATAGCGTCCCTGTGTGCGGCAGAATGAAGCACTACCTGGTCCTGCACCATCCTCACAGTTGTGCTTGTGTTTGAGCCCATTGCTGCAGCCATTGTGTTTTACTGATCTAAAAGAATCTTCCATTGAAGACTTTTAAGATTTTTTACTGGCCCTTCAATTCACCAAGAATTGTGTCCAGAGTACTGTGAGATGAAACCACTCTTGCTTCCAAGGAGCCTTCTGGCTGCTTCCAAGACAGATTTTATGCATGTTTCTGGCAGACTAATGTCATCAATTCTTCTTAGGTCTTCCTTTGTGAATTGTCAGACTTTCACATGCGTTTGTGGGCATTGAGAATACCATGGCTTTGGTCAGGAGTACCTTAGTCCTTAAAGTAGTACCTTTGGTTTTTAAAACTTATCCATAGCTATCCTGAAAAGTAAAACTGTGGTAACATTTTATGGAATTGTTTGTATGTGTCCTCTGGGGTTGAATTTTAATATGATAAATCATTATATTTTTGCATCATTGTGTAGTCACTTATCCATATGCTTTTATTTGATCAGATAAGCAATATCTTGAGCATCTGTGAAATGCCAGACACAGTGTTCAAGCCTTCCTAAAGTGAAGCCAAAGGACAGGTCCAGTGTGAAGAATTCATTTAGGAAGGCCTTAGCAATGTGTCTGGCATTTCACAGATGCTCAAGATAGCACTATCTGATGTATTAATATATACTTATTTGTAAAAATTGGAATTTTAAGAACTGGAAATATTGTTGTATATCACATGCTCAAAACAAAAGACTTACTTTAATAATGTATATTGAAACGACTTAAAGTTTTGGGCTTTCATGCTCTGATCTTAAACCAGGAACCAGTTACTATCAAGTCGCCTTTGACTCAGTAATCCCATGTGTTGCGGAAAGAGACTATGGAAAAGCTCCATAACATCAGTTAGAACAAGGCCAGGGACAGACTGTGGAACAGACCATTAATTGCTCATATGCAAATTCAATCTGAACCTGAAGAAAATGAAAAAAAGTTCACGAGAGCAAAAATATGACCTTGAATATATCCCACCTGAAATTAGAGATCATTTGAAGAACAGATTTGACACATTAAACACTAAAGACCCGAAGACCAGAAGACTTGTGGGATGACATCAAGCACATCATACAGGAAGACAACAAAAACTCATTAAGAAAACAAGAAAGAAGATAAAGATCAAAATGGATGTTAGAAGAGACACTGAAACTTGCTCTCCAGTGTAGAGATGCTAAAGCAAATGGAAGAAATGAGGAGGAACAAGAGCTGAACAGAAAAATTTCAAAGGTCAGCTCGAAAAGACAAAGTCAACTATTACAACAAAATGTGCAAAGATTTGGAGTCAGAAAACCAAAAAGGAAGTGAACATGCTTAGCATTTCTCAAGCTGGGGGAACGGAAGAAAAAATTCAAGCTTCGATTATTATTATTGAAGGATTCTCTGGGTATATTATTGAGTGATGCAGAAAGCATCAAGAGAAGATGGACAGAATGCACAGTCATGGCACCAAAAGGAAATGGTTCATGCTCAACCGTTTCAAGAGGGAGCATATGATCAAGAGCCAATGATACTGAAGGAAGAAGTCTAAGGTGTATTGAAGGAATTGGCAAAGAACAAGGCACCAGGAATTGATGGAATAAAAATTGAAATCTTTCAAAAAAGTGAGGCGGCACAGGAGGCACTCATTCATCTCTGCCAAGAAATTTGGAAGACAACTATCAGGCTGACTGATTGGAAGAGATCAGTATTTACTGTGCCCGTTATAAAGAGAGTTGACCCAACGGGATGTGGAAATTACCAGACAATCTCTTTGATAGCCCATGTGAGTAAAGTTTTATTAGAGGTAATACAGAAACGACTGCAAGCATACATTGACAGAACTTCCAGAGGGAGGTTCAAGGTGGATTCAGAAGAGGACATGGGATGAGGGAAATCATTGCTAATGTCCGATGGATCTTGGCTGAAAGCAGAGAATATCAGAAAGATGTTGTTTACCTGTGCTTTATTAACTATGTAAAGGCTTTTCGATCGTCATGTGTCAGCTTGAGGACTAAGGTGCGCCTGACCCAAACGATGGTATTTTCAATAACCATATGCATGCGAAAGCTGAACAGTGAATAAGGAAGAAGAATTGATGCATTTGAGTTAATGGTGTTGGAGGAGAATATTGAAAGTGCCATGGGTTGCCAAAAGAGCCAACAGGTCTGTGTTAGAAGAAGTGCAGCCAGAGTGCTCCTTGAAGGCCAGGATGACCAAACTTCGTCTCTCATACTTTGAACATATTGTCAGGAAGGACCTGGAAAAGGATATCATGTTTGGTAAGGTGGAGGGTCAGAGAAAAAGAGGAAGACCCCCAGCGAGATGGATTGGCAGCATCAGTGGTCTCAAGCATGGGCAACAGTTGTGAGTGAGGTTGGCCCTGGACTGTGCAGTGTTTCATTCTGTTGTGCATAGGGTCGCTGTGAATCAGTACCAAGTTGATGGCACCTAATAACAATCCCATGGGTGTCCAAGTAGAGCTATGCTCTGTAGGCTCAGCTATTGGTGAATTTTCCAAAAGTGAATTGCCGGCCTTTCTTTCTGTGTACCCGAGTAATCTTGATTTTCAACCTTTCAGTGAGCAGCCAAGCATATTAACAATTTGCACTATCCAGAAAATCTCCTTGGAATTTAGACATAGAATAATACACTTTTGTCCTTTATACCTTCTGCTGATTATGAAAATCACTTACTATTCAGTCCTCTAGCAAAGAACCTACGCCTCAAACTGACAAAGAGTAAGACGGTACAGGAGATTGTAGACTAAGTGATTCTGTAAAATTTAGTGTGTTTCCATTTTATAAGTTTAGTAGTCCTCCTTTTATTCTGTACAGTTGATTAAAAGAGTCTTTCACCTTAAAATTAGAATGATTATTTTAAGAATGCAATTCCAGCAGCTAACAGAATATACAATACATATTTTCCAGTGACCAAATTCAGTAATCTTTTAAATTTTACATTATTGTGAAAGTCATTTAATGATCTTTTCTGTTTTGTTTCAGCGGGCACTTGCTAAAACTGGAGCAGAATCTATCAGTTTGCTTGAGTTATGTCGAAACACGAACAGAAAGCAAGCTGCAGCAAAGTTCTACAGCTTCTTGGTTCTTAAAAAGCAGCAAGCTATTGAGCTGACCCAGGAAGAACCATACAGTGACATCATCGCCACCCCTGGACCAAGATTTCATATCATATGAGCATCTGGAAGTAGTATAGCTAGTGTTCGTGTCACTAGTGTGTACAAATTGCCCCAATGTGTAGGGCACACAAAATCCTTAAAGAAATGTTAGATTTTGTCTGTACAAAGTCTCTGCCTTTTCCTTTCTACATTTTTCCGCCCGTATTTTAAAGTTATTAATGTCATCCTTAAGGAAACTGCTTTTATGGATTGTGTTTGTGTTCTGATGGAGAAATCAAGCATCTCAAGGACCCTAAAGATAATGATCACAGTTCAGAACAGATGTGTGCAATATTGTTGGCATGTAATAATGTTGAGTAGCAGTCAAAAGTCATGATTTTTAATCTAGTTCTACATTACTGCATTAAAAAGGTAAACTTGTCTGGGGGAATGCCTGACAATTTTTACTGTGGTACAAGTCTTGATACAAGAAATTGTCTTTTCCCATCAGAAACATGGACAATCTTTCGTTGTTAACGACTGTACCTAGTGATGGGTACCTGCAAGGCCATCCTCTTGAGATATGTTTTAAAGTATAATTCCATAATGAGCAAGGATAAGAAATTATGGTGTAACTGGTTCCCTTCCGCTAGAAGAGGATAGGAATTGCTGAAAGTGTTCTCTTTTGTATATCATCCGGTTTGAATCCTCGTGATGACCCTTGCTATCCTGAAATCTGTTGTTTTAATGAGACTCCAAAATGAATAGAAAGACTGTTTTCTGTTTAATAGTAGACTGACTATTAAAAACTTTTTATAACTTTCCAGGACCTATAAATCAAAGTTTTCAAAAGAGGTTTCGATATATTTGAATATGCAGATCATGAAAATAAAAATTATGCCATGCCTATTAAAGGTACAGATTGATGGGAAATTATACACCTGGTGGACTTAGGCTTTTGCAGACAGTGCTGTAAAAATGAATGGCTTATCTGATATTTATTGTAAGTTTTAGTTCAATTCTCTTTTCCAATGCTGTACACTCCTGTGTTTGGGACTTTATTTTAATAACTTTGCAACAGAAATCCTATTATCTGGTTTCCTGTCATTTAAGTGAAGAAACATGTCCACATTAAGATTTTATTAGCCTACCAGATAGCATCAGAAATTATGTGATTATTTGATTATCAAAACGTGTCTTAACTTTCTAGGGCAAAATTTACTCACACTGAAAGTTCTAGCATAAGTGTTGGCACTTTTAGGGGGGCGGGGGGGAATCACTTGAAACTCAGACCTTGAGTGTGCTTGAAACTCAGACCTGAGTGTGTACCCAATTATGTAAAATTATGTGAAATGTTTTAAATTTGTGAGTTCGTAATTACTGTTTTAATGATTCAGTTTCTTAAGAATGGTAATTGTATAAAATTGATATTGCAGCTTTATTTTCAATATGATGTGCCTGTAAACCACGGATTTTCCCCTTTGTAAAAAGACATTGTAGATAATTAAATGTTTGATTATAGAAAGGTCATTAGTTTCTTGTTACACATGTTGGTAGTCTGGTTTTTATTGTTTATCGGGTTTAATAATGTTCTTGAAAATAGTTGATGCTATGTTATGTATAACTTTTCTAATAAAAGTTGTGTTATAAGCTGTAAGTTTTGGAGAATTTGGTTATTAAGTTGGTGGTGTGTCTCCTTCCCCCTACCCACCCCCACCCCCACACACCAAAAATGTTGACGAAATTAACATCAGCACGCCTCACCTTCTGCCTTTATTACTTAGAACTGTTTTTCATACAAATAGTGGATTTTTTTTTTTTTAAATCTTTGAAAAATTGAAGACTAGAATTGTGTTCCTCTTTTTCTTAGTTAAATGAAGGGCATGTGATATAAAACTGATAGATGTCTGATCTTTGTAATGTGTGTTTTGTAGTGTCTTAAACATGAAACCAGCAAATGACTGATGCTAACAAAGTTTTGAGGCATAGATTACACCTCTGAACTGCTAAGTATACACAAACTTACAGCATGCCTGTGTACTTGTGATCTTGTGTGTCTAAAGCTGGTGAGAGAGCAGCTGTTAGATATTGCCTAGGTTAATCTCAGGGCAATGGTCTGTCAGTTTGTCATTTGGTGACTAGCGGGCCTGTGATGCTAGAAGTTGGCTATCAACATGTCCAGGGCCAATGGATAGGTTTCAGCAGAGTATTCAGACAATTAGAATAGGAAGAAGGGCTTAATGATCTACTTAAAGAATTGATCAATAAATAGCAGCAGAACATTGCTAAGAAGTGAAAGATAAGCACTTCCAGTTGGAAGGCATTCTGAAGTGTGACTAGGAAGAGCTGCTTCTAAATAGCCAAAACTCTACCATCCAGTTGATCCTGACTCAGCAATCCTATATAGGGCTTCCAAGAAAAGTTGACTTTAATGACGTGGATGGAATAAAGTTTTCAAGACATGCATATGGTCATGTGGCTCGACTCATTGAGAAGAGCTACAAACATTGTTGAGTATAAAATATGAATCTAGGAAAACTGAAATGTCTAACATGCAATGGAACACTTGAAGATTGATACTTAAGCTGAAATATGAATCAGACAAACACAATCATCTGTGCTAGAAACTGACAAACGGTGCCTGATTCATTGTCAACATTTTAAGATCTATCCTGAAGTGTAACTGCCAATGATGGAAACTATCCATATACTTAAACGGAAGACAAGTTAATTTGAGTTAATCACATTTATGTACCAACCACAAATATACAACAGATAAAGAAATTGAAGGGTTTTACCAATTTCTGTAGTAGTATAACAATCATGATGCATTGATAATTACTAGTGATTGGAACACAAAAGTTGGAATCTAGGATCAGTCGTTGAAATGATAGAAAATGACAGATTTTATGATAGTTTTACAAGACTAATAAACTAGGTAATACACAAATCCAGTTGATATCTGTAGAAAGAGGTGATGGAGTTCATTGTCAGCCATAACAAGGTCAGGGGGAGAATGCAGAGCAGCCCCTCAATTGCTCATATTCAAGTTGAAGCTGTAGAAAACGAAGGCATGAGAACCAAATTATATACAACCCTAAGTATAACAATGCGGAAATCATCGGACAATCTCTTTGATATCTCAAGCAAGTAAAGTTTTGCTAAAGGTAATACAGAAACGGCTACAACATACATTGACAGAGAACTTCCAGAGGTTCAAGCTCGATTCAGAAGAGGCCGTGGAACGAGAGATCTCATTGCTGATGTCTGGTGGATCTTGGCTGAAAGCAGAGAATACCAGAAGGATGTTTACCT
>NW_006408519.1:21468398-21472912 GCF_000296735.1 Chrysochloris asiatica | reverse complement strand
TCTGGGATTTAGAGACCACTGGATACACTGAACACTACACTAGTTGCCAAAAACCTTAATAGTGGAATGACAAAAAGGAAAGAAAGGAAAAGACCAAAATGGATGTCAGAAGAGACTTTGAAACTTCCTCTAGAACAGAGCAGCAAGAGCACAGAACAAGTAGAATAACCTGAACAGAATATCTGAGCCACACAAGAAGTCAAGTAATGTGCAAAAACCAGGAATTGGAAAACAGGGAAGGGCATACTTGACATTTCTCAAGCTAAAAACAATGGGGAAAGCCGCGAGTTGAAGACAAAACATGCAAATGAAAATTCTGGCTCCCAGAACTTGAGAAAAGCTTACATAGTTGGATGGAGTGCTTGCTGGGAGGAAAGGCCTAGCAGGGACAGCAAGAGAGCGAGACTGACTGGTGAACAACTGGCCAGATGTGGCTCAACCATCTTGTAAGCAACTTTTGACAGTGGCCTGGCAGAGCAGATTCATGTGGATGACAGTAAAGGTGTGATTTCCTCTTTTTCACATGCACCTCTGGGGACCAGACGTGTGGTTGGCTCCAATCCTCGTCTACTCCCAGCAAAGACCCTGCTCTCTAGGAGTTCAGAGCCAAATGGTTGGGAGTCAGTCACACCAGTGTGAGGTGGGGGCTGGCTGCGCCACTTTGGTGTGCCACTTTGGTGTCTGGATTCAGGTAGGCTCTGCTCCAGACCTACAATATCCATAGAAAGACCAGACTAGCATTTAACCAGTCATGCTGCCCGCATATCCCCTGTGGTTCTAACAGACACTGAAACTGACGACATCGAGGACTCCATGAACTATCTCCAATTGAATGCCCTGAACATCAATGTCAATAGTAACTCCATCTAGGGCCAGGAACTGTTCTGTAACATCCCTTCCACAACCACTTCGTGACCTCCCTAAATTGCAAAAGCTCCCTAGATATTTCTCCTCTCTGGCCCAACAACTGCACTTTATTTTCACAAATGTAACAACCCCACACTGTTCCAGAGACAAAATACAATTTTAGTTTACATGAAGAAATGAGAGAATGGCTCAAACAAACGACCAAGACGTAGAAGAGGCAATGGAAGTAACTGAAAATTCAAAAGAATGATTATTAGGTACCTTCAAAGGATTGATAGATCTAGGAAAGCAAGGAGATCACAATAAAAACTTCAGGCGAATTCAGGAAAACACTACAAGAACAAACAGACAAAATAGTTGCAAGTTTTGAAACAATACAAAACCTGCTATTAGAAATCCAGAAAATTACTACTAAGATCTCAGGAATGGACAATACATTGAAAGGGCAAAGGAATTTATATGAAGCAATAGAAGCCCAAATTAGTGAGCATGCTATATAGTCTAGAATCTCTGTAAGTCTTTTGGCTTCTTGTAGTAGTGTTTTAATAGTTTTCTTTGTATAGGTCTTTTGTTTCTCTGGTTAGATTTATTCCTAAGTATTTCATCTTTTGAGGCTATTGTAATTGGTATTGTTTTCCTAATTTCCTTTTTAGCATTATCTTTATTAGTATAGAGGAATCCAACTGATTTTTTTTTTTTTTGCATATTTATCTTGTACCTTGTACCTTGCTACTTTGCTGAATCTTTCCATGTGTTCCAATAATTTACTTGCTGAATCTTTGAGATTTTCTATACATAGGATCATATCATTTGCAAATAGAGTTTTACTTATTCTTTGCCATTTTGTTTTGCTGTCGAGTCGGTTCCGACCCATAGTGACCCTGAATAGGGTTTCCAAGGAACAAATGGTGAACTTGAACTGTCAACCTTGTGGTTCAAACAACTTTGCAGTCCAGCACATTAAGGCACAGTGCCACACCAGAAGTCCAGCGTGCCATTTTGGAGGCCTTTAATTTCCTTCTCATGCCTTGTAGCTCTAGATGCGACTTCCAACACATATTGAATAGGATTGGTGATAAAGGGCATCCTTGTCTGCTTTCAGTTTCTCTCCATTAAGAATAATGTTGGCCATTGGATTTGAAAATAATTTGATTTCTTGACTGCTGCTTTCGTGAACAGTGTTGATTGTAGATCCAAGGAAAACAAAGTCTTTGACAATTTCAGTCTTTTCCTCCATTTAATCTCTCATACCTCAGACATTATCAGGAGGGACCAGTCCTCGGAGAAGGACATGATGCTTGGTAAAGTGGACGATCAATGAAATGAGGAAGACCACCTCTTCCCCCCCAATGATATGGATCAGCACAGTGGCAGCAGCTGTGGGTTCAAGTGAGGCCACGATTGTGAGATTGGCACAGGACAGGGCAGTGTTTCATTGTGTTATACGTAGGGTCACTATTAATTGGTACCGACTGGACAACATATAACAACATTTATTGGTTCCGTTGTGAGGATATTTGTTTTCTTTACATTGAGGTGTTATAAAGAAATGCTGTAATGAAAGCTGTAGTCTTTGATCTTCATCAGTATTTTGAGTCCTCTTCACTTCCAGTAAGCAAAGTTGTATCATCTGTATATTGGTTGTTGTTGTTAAGTGTCGTCCAGTAGGTTTCGGCCCATAGCAACCCTATATAGGGTTTCCAAGGAGGGGCTGGTGACCTTGTGGTTCAAACTGACCTTGCATTAACCCACAGCACCACACCAGGATTCCTCATCTGCATATAACAGGTTGTTAATGAGTTTTCCTCCAATCCTGATGTCATGTTCTTCATATAATACAGCTACTTGAATATTTGCTCAGCACACAGATTGAATAAATTTGGTGAAAAAAAATACAATGCTGGCACACAACTTTCCTGATACTAAACCATGCGGTATAGCCTTGTTGTATTTGAACAAATGCTTTTTAGTCTATATACAAATTCCTCATGAGCGCAATTAAGTGTCCTGGAATGACTATTCTTTGCAATGTTATTCATAGCTCGTCATGCTCAACACAATCAAAAGCCTTTGCGTAGTCAATAAAATACAAGCAAACATCTTTCTGGTGTATTCTGCTCTCAGTCAAGGTCCATCTGATATCAACAATGAAAGTACCATACAAACATCTTTCTGGTGTTCTCTGCTTTCAGCCAAGATCCATCTGACATCAGCAATGATAACCCTAGTTCTGTATCCTCCTCTTAAAACAGCTTGAATTTCTGGCAGTTCTCTGTGGATGTACTGCTGTAGCCATTTTTTATTTATCTTCTGCAAATTTTTACTTGCATAGTTATTAAGGATATTGTTCAATGATTTCCACATTTGTGTTTTCCACAATCACAAATATGGACCCCCTCCAATTGGTTGGCCAGGTAGCTGGCTTCAAAATATTTTTGCATAGATATGTGCTTCATTAGTTTGTTTAATGACTTCAATTTGTATTCCATCAGTTCCTGGAGGCTTGTTTTTCACAATGCCTTCAGTGCAACTCAGATTCCATCCTTTTTAGTACCAAGGGTTCTTGATCATACGCTAACTCTTGAAAGCGTAGACTATCAGCCATTTCTTTTTGGTACAGTGACTGTGTATTCCTTCCATCTACTTTTGATGTTTTCTGCCGCATTCATTTTGTCCATGGAATCCTTCAGTATTGCATGTTGTTGTTGTTAAATACGGTGGCATCGGTTTTGACTCATAGTGACCCTGTACAGGATTTCCGAGGCTATAAATCTTTTTTTTTTTTTTTTTCAAGGCAAATGTTTATTTAAATTCACAACATCCCTGTTGGCCTTATACTTCAGCTTTCTACAATTTGCTGTCCATTAACAACTATGATTTAGTCATGTTTACCCCATCACATAAGACAACTACATTTTTAAGGATACCACAAAAACTTCTTCAAATATTAAGATGAACATTTCAAAATAAGATTTTCTTTCCTCATCAGCCAATAATATCAACAGAGAAAAGATGAATTGTTAGATTGAATTTCTTTCTTGCCACAAATTATGTGTCAGTAAGAGAGAAATAGATATAGGTAATGCCTCCCTCCCACAATTCACAAGATAGTTTTACAAAAGTGAATAAAAGAAAGACAATGATTCTAAGGAATTTTTAACATAAAGAATTTGAAAAATAAAGATGCTTCTGGTTGGCTGTTTTGCAATTTAGCTTAATTTTTTTCTAAGAGCATCACCTAGACATACGTTAACACAAACAGGTTATGTTCTTTTCCCAGTTTAAAATAAACAGCCTGTTTCCAACTAGTTTACCAGTCCTTGCCTCCATGCCTAAATTTCAGGCAAGCCTAGTAAATTCAGTCTTAGTGAACAGACCAGACATACTTAGAAATGAAACAGTTCAAATTAGTACTGTTTTAGCTGAGAGGTTTTAAATAAAGCAAATGATTTTAGATAATGAATGCTAAATACAGCATTTATTTTGGGAAATTATGGCTTAAAATGCTATTTACTTTTAATTTTACAAATAAACACAGCTGTATTGTTCTGAAAAGCAATGAAAGACATGTACCTCTACTAGCAGATTTAGAACTTCTGACAAACTTGTTAAAAAATATGCTTCATGCACGATATTAATATTTTTTT
>NW_006408519.1:21463209-21467025 GCF_000296735.1 Chrysochloris asiatica | reverse complement strand
CTTGATGTCATTCCACAGCTATTCTAGTTTTTGGTCATTAGTGTCTAATGCATCAAATCTGTTCTTGAGATGGTCTCTAAATTCAGGTGGGATGTGTTCAAGATCATATTTTGGCTCTTGTGGCTTGTTTCAACTTTCTTCAGCTTCAACCTGAACAAGCATATGAGCAGTTAGTTGATGGTCTATATCATAGTCGGCACCTAGCCTTGTTTTGGCTGATGAATTTTCCACTGTCTCTTCCTACAGATGTAGTCAATCTGATTCCCGTGTACTCCATCAGGTGAGGTACGTGTGTGTACTCTTCTTTTGTGTTTTTTAAAAAAGGTTACTTGCCATGAATAAGCCATTGGTTTTGCAAAAGTCTGCCATGCAATCTCCAGTATCATTTCTATCACCAAGACCATATTTTCCTATTATTGATGCTTCTTTGTTTCCAACCTTGGCATTCCAATGACCAGTAATTTTCAATACATCTTGATTGCATGTTTGATCAATTTAATACTGAAGAAGTTGGTAGGCTTCTTCAATTTCAAAATCACTGGCTTTAGTGGTTGGTTTGTATATTTGAATAATAGTGGTATTAACTGGTCTTCCTTGTAGGCATAGAGCTACTATCCTGTTACAGACAGCATTGTACTTCGAGATCGATTTGAGATGCTTTTTTTTTTTTTCAATTAGCAATAATCGCGCCTCGGATAAACCTCATTGGCTACGATATTGCCACTTTTGATGACGAATGCTATGCCATTCCTCTTGAGTATGTTGTTCTCAGCATAGTAAGCCATATGATTGTCGGATTCAAAGCCAATACCAGTTCATTTCAGCTCACTAATGCTCAGGATAGCCATCTTTATGTGTTCCATTTCATTTTTTATAACTTTCAATTTACCTAGAATCATATTTTGTACTTTCCATGTTCTGATTATAAATGGATGTTTGCAGCTGTCGCTCCTCATTTTCAGTTGTGCCCAATCAGGAAATGAAGCTCCTGAAAGCTTTACTCCATTTAAGTCTTTAATGTTCAACTCTACCTTGAGCGGCGGCTCTATCCCAGTTGTATTTTGAGTGCCTTCCAATCTGCAGAACGGATCTTCTAACACTACATCTGACAATGTTTTGGTGCCATTCATTCTGTTTTCATCTTCTGGCAACATAACAGTGTTCTGCTTCCATTCACCATGTTTTCAGTGGGCAAACATTCAGAACTAATCTGCCTCTCCTTCCTAGTCTGTTATAGTCTGGAAGCTCAGGTGAAATCTGTTCACCATTGGTGAACTTATTGGTATTTCAAATGCCAGTGGCATAGTTTCCAGTATCATAGCAACACACAAGCCCCAGTATGTCAAACAAATGGAGTTTTTTAATGTGAATTTTATGGAAGAGGGTAAGGGAAATCAGGGCAACTGTTTCATTTACAATAGCATCTAGGAGAATAAAATATCTCTAAGCAGGGATGTGGAGGACTTGTGCTGTGAAATTAATAAGACACTGTAGAAAGATAATAAAGAAGGTAAATAAATGGAAAGATGTTTCATATCATACATTGTTGTTAAGTGCCTTAGAGTAGGTTCTGACTCATAGTGACCCTAGTTTCGGAGTAGTGGCTGGTGGGTTTGAACTGCTGCTCAAACTGGTGGGCTCAAACTGACCTTGCGGCCCAGCGCATTATCCTGCAGTGCAGAAAACAATATTGGTAAGATGTCAGTACTACCTAAAGTGATCATAATACTGACCAAAAATTATAACGGCTTTCTTTATAGAAATAGAAAAACCATTTCTCAAGTTTATGTAGAATAACAAGAGGCCTCAAATAATTAAGAAATGCTGAAATCGAAGAACAAAGTAGGATTCACACTTCCTGAATTTAAAACTACAGTTACACTAATCAAAACAACCTAGTAGTGTTAGAGCAGTAGGTACAAACCAATGGAATAGAATTGAGAGGCCAAATAAACTCACACATCTATGGACAACTAATTTTTGACAAGAATACATTGTATGGGAAAATAAGAGTCTCTTCAAAAAATGGTGGTGGAAAACTTGGATTTTCACATGCAGAGAAATAAAACAGGATCCATGCCTCACATCATGCATGAAAACAAATTCAAAATAAATTAAGGATGTAAATGTGCAAAGTAAGTCTATAATATAAAAACTCTTATAATAACAAGCAGGAGTAACACTCCCAGGCCTTTGTTGCTGATATTACGTGCCTTTGAGTTGGTTCTGACTAACAGCAACACAATGCACAATAGAATGAAGCACTGCCATCCTCACAATTATTGTTAAGTAAGCCCATTGCTGCTTAACCACAGTGCCAATGCAGTTTATTGGCGGTCTTCCTATTTTTTGTTGATCCTCCACTTTACCATACATGATGTCCTTCACCAGGGACTGGTCCCTCCTGAAAACATGTCTGAAATGTGAGACACAAAGTCTTGCCATCCTGACTTCTTAGGAGCATTCTGGCTGTACTTCTTCCAAGACAGATTTGTTTATTCTTTTGGAAGTCCATGGTACTTTCAATATTATTTTCTAACACCATAACTTAAATGCATCAGTTTTCTATGGTCTCCCTTATTCATTGTCCAACTTTCACATGCATATGCTGTTGTTGTTATTGTTAAGTGCTGTCAAGTTGGTCCTAACTCATAGCGACCCAGTATAGGTTTTCTGAGGAGCAGCTGGTGGGTTTGAACCACCAACCTTGTGGTTAACAGTCCAGTGCTTATCCTACAGTGCCACCCAAGGACATGCTTATGAGGAGATTTGGCTTGGATCCGGCTCACCTTAGTCTTCAAACTGACCTTTTTGCTCTTGAACACCTTAAAGAGATCTTGTGTGGCAGATCTACCTAATGCAATATGTTAGTTAATTTCTTGACCGTTGCTTTCCTAAGTATGGATTGCCGATCCAAGCAAAATGATATCTTTGGCAATTTCAATCTTTTCTCCATTTATAATGATGGTATTTATTGGTCCAGTTGTGAAGATTTTTGTTTTATTTACTTTGAGGTACAATCTGTACTGAAGGTTGTAGTCTTTGGTCTTCAGCAGTAAATATTTTAAGTCCTCTTTGCTTCTAGCAAGCAAGGTTGTATCATCTGCCTATCACAGGGGTTGTTAATGAGTCTTCCTCCAGTCCTGCTGCCATGTTCTTCGTTCCATAATCCAGTTTCTCAGATTATTTGCTCAGCATACAAATCAAATAAATTTGGTGACAGAATTAGAGGTTGGCACATACCTTTCCTGATTTTAAAACCTTTCAGTGTCTCCTTGTTCTATTTGAATAACTAGCTCTTAGTCTATATGCAGGTTCCTCATGAACACAATTAAGTACTCTGAAATGCTCAGTTTTCTCAATGTTATCCATAAGCTTGTCATGTTCCACATATTTGAAAGCCCTTACACAGTCAATAAAGTACAAATAAACATCTTTCTGGTATTCTCTGCTCTGAGCCAAGATCCAACTGCTGTCAGCAATGATCTCCCTAATTCTTCTGAGTCCAGCATGAATTTCTGGCAGTTGCCTTTTGAAGTATGGTTGTAGCCATTTTTAATTTTTCTTCAACAAAATTTTACTTGTATGTAATATTAGTGATTTTTTCAATGATCTCTGCATTCCACTGGGTCACCTTTCTTTGGAATGTGCACAAATATGACTCTCTGCCAACATGTTTGCCAGGTAACGGCCCTCCAAGTTTCTTGTCATAGAAAAGTGAGTGCCTTCAGTGCTTCATCAATTTGTTGAAAGATTTCAATCTGTATTCTGTCAATTCCTGGAGTCTTGTTTTTTTTCTGTTGCAGACCGTGCAGA
>NW_006408519.1:21440301-21462436 GCF_000296735.1 Chrysochloris asiatica | reverse complement strand
TCTCTCTCTCTCTCTCTCTCTCTCTCTCTCTCTCTCTCTCTCTCTCTCGCCATCATCGCCGGACACCCCATCTTCGGGTACCCACCCCCTTGCCGAGGCCAGACCCCGGCATTTTTTCAGTGCCTTCAGTGCAGCTTGAACTTATTTCTTTAGTACCATCAGTTCTTAGTTATATGTAACCTATTGAAATGGTTGGACATCAACCATTTCTTTTTGACACAGTGACTATGTATATTCCTTCCATCTTATTTGATGCTTTCTGAATCATTCCGTATGTTGCAAACAGACTCCTTCAATATTTCATTTTGAGTCTTGAAGTTTTTCTTCAGTTCTTTCAGTTTGAGAAATGTTCTTACCTTTGGGTTTTCTAAACTCCAGGTCTTTGCACATTTCATTATAATACCTTACTTTGTTTTCTTGAATTGTCCCTTGAAATTTTCTGTTCAGCTTTTTTGCTCCCTCATTTCTTCCATTTGCTTTAGCTTCTCTGCATTCGAAGGCAAGTTTGAGAGTCTTTTCTGACATTCATTTTGGTCTTTTCTTTCTTTCCTGACCTTTTGCTTTCTTTCTGTATGATGTTCCTGATATCCCACAACTCTTCTGATCATTGTTCATTAGTGTCTAATGTATCGAATCTGTTCTGGAGATAGTCTCTAAATTCAGGTGGGATAACTTTTTCTTCTTGAGCTGTCCTTTGAAAATTTCTGTTCATCTCCTTTACTTCACCATGTCTTCAATAGGCTTTAGCTAGTCTATATTGAAGAACAAGTTTCAGAGTATCTTCTGACATCCACTGTGGTATTTTATTTCTGTCCTGTCTTTTGCTTTCTTAATGTATAATGCTCTAGATACCATTCCACTATTAGTCTTGTCTTTGTCCATTCATGTTCAGTGTGTCAATTCTGTTCTTGAGATGTTCTCTAAATTCAGGTGCGATGTACCTAAGGTTATATTTTGGCCCTTGTGGAGGTGTTTCATTTTATTCAACTTTAGTCTGAACTTACATATGAACAATTGATCTGCTCCATAATCATCTTGTTTTGACTGATGATAGTGAGCTTCTCCATTGTCTCTTCCCATAGATGTAGTCAATTTAATTTCTATATATTTCACCTGGTGAAGTCCATATAGTTTGTTGGAAAAAAAAAAATGTATTTGCAATGAACAAGTTATTGGTCTTGCAAAATTCTATCATTTGATCGCCAGCATCATTTCTATAGTCAAGGTCATAGTTTCCAACTACTAATCCCTCCTCTTTCTTTCCATCTTTCACATTCCAATAGGCAGTAATTATCAAAGTATCTTAATTGCATGTTTGATCAATTTCAGATATAAGAGGCTGGTTAAATTCTTCAGTTTCTTCATCACAGGCTTTGGTGGTTGGTTTGTAAATTTGAATAATAGTTGTATTAACTGGTCCTCCTTTTAGGTATATAGATATTATCCTATCACAGACAGCATTGTATTTCAAGATAATTCTTCAAATGTTTATTTTGATGATGAATGTGATGCTGTTCAATTTGTTATTCCCAGCATAGTAAACCATATCTACGCTTGTCTGACTTATTTGAATCAGTAAGATTGAAGGTAAATTTCTCAATACTCATCTTTGAGAGGAACAATCAGGAAAAAAAAATCATTTAAAAATCCCAAGAAAGCCTAAGATTTATGTGGGACACTACCAAGAGGAATAACTTATGTCTGATTGGAATTCTAGAACAGGAAGAGATGAATAAAACCTTAGAGAAAGTTGTCCAAGAGTTGCTGGAAGAAAATTTCCCTAAGATGAGAGGATAGCCATTCAAAAGTTATAGAAACACCAAACAGGATAGACCCCAAAAGAAAATCACCAAGACATATTATAATCAAAATTTTCAAAACTAAAGGCAAAGAATCCTGAGAACAGCTCAGGAAAAATGAAAGTTACCTACAAAGGAGAACTAATAAGACTAAGCTCTGATTTCTCTGCAGAAGCCATATATGCAAGAATAAAACGGAATGACATATATAAAGCTGCAAGAAGAAAAAACTGCCGACCAAAAATCATATACCCAGCAAAACTGTCCATCAAATATGATGGCAAAGTTAGGACATTTCCAAATAAACAGAAATGAAAGAATTAGCAAAAACCAGACCAACCTTATATATATATATATGAAATGCTAAAGAGTGTTCTTTGGACAGAACAACAGCAAACAGCCTGAGACTAACATACATGACATTATCAACCCAGAACTCAACACAGATTTAGAAATATTCAAAGTAAAACAAACCTAGAAGACTTAAAATTGGGACTGAGTTTGTAACAACAAAATATAAAATAAAAAGGGAATAATATAGTTGTAGAACTTTCAAATAAAGGGGAAATCAAGTAGATTTCAAGAAAATAAATAAATAATAAACCTAACTGTAGCCCTAAGACTAGACCAAGCCTTACTCCTAACCCTGGCCCAATCCCTAACCCTAACATTAACCCTAGTCCTAACCAGAACCCTAACACTAAATAAAGTCCTAGGCCTTGCCTAGACCTACCTACAGTCCTAACCCTAACTCCTCACTCTTACCCACCCCATACCCAGCCTCCAATATATAAATTTTTTTTAACTCAAATTATGTATTGTATTAGACAAATTTGCTGCATAAGACTTCTTTAAAGTGTTCAAGACCAAAGATATATGAGTTTGAGGACTAAGGTGAATGTGACCCAAGCCATGGTATTTTCAGTTGCTCTGGTAGCATAGTGGTTACAAATCGGGCTGCTAACCTCAAGGTCGGCAGTTCGAAACTACCAGCTGTTTTGTGGGAGAAAGAGGAGGCTTTCTGCTCCCGTGAAGATTGACAGCCTCGGAAACCCTGTGTAGGGTCGCTATGAGTCAGAACTGACTCAATGGTACTTAACAACATATGTATGTGAAAGTTGGACATTGAATAAGGAAGACCATAGAGAAGCAGATGTATTTGAATGTTGGTATCGGAGAAAAATATTGAAAGTACCATGAACTGCCAGAAGAACAAACAAATCTGGTTTGGAAGAAGTACAGCCAGAATGTTCTTTAGAAGCCAGGATGGTGAGACTTTGTCTCTCATACTTCAGTCACGTTATCAGGAGAGACCAGTCCTTGGTGAAGAAAAACATGCTTGGTAAAGTGGAGGGTCAGTAAAAAAGAGGAAGACCCCAATGAGATGGATTGGCACAATGGCAGCAACTATGGACTTTAGTGTAGCAACTGTGAGCATCCTCACAGGACTGGGCAGTGTTTTGTCTTATTGTACTTAGAGTCACGGAGTCAGAACGTCCTCAGTGGACCTAACAGCAATAGTGAGAAACGTCTGCTTGGTGAAACCACCCACTTGTGGCAGTTCTGTTATAGCAGCACTAGCTAACAAACACAAGTTCATTCAGAGCTCAGGTAACAGTCATTGTCCTAGAGTAGTACATTGACCAGTTTGAAACAGAGTGCTCCGCAATTAGATAGAAGTACAGACAAGATGGATTGGCACAGTGGCAGCAGCAATGGACTCAGGAGTAGCAATGATTGTGAAGTTGGCACAGGACCGGGTTATATCTCATTCTGTTGTGCATAGGGTCACTATGAGTCAGTACCAACTCAATGGCACCGAACAACAACAACTTAAAAACATTTAACTTGGGATGCCAAACCCCATGATAATTCTTGATAAGAAACCTTGCTCTCTAGGAAACAACATCTTCTTCTCCATATTGTTTGGAGGGTAATTGTTATTATTGTTAAGTGTTGTTGAGTCCATTCCAGCTCATAACCGAGAGCAGCTGGTGAGTTTGAACTTTTGACCTCGGGGCTCACAGTCCAGTGCTGATCCTACAGTGCCACACCAAGTTTCTTGGAGGATCCTAGCAGAGGGAAGTAGTTGTTGTTGTTGAGTGCCATTGAGTCAATTCGGACGCACAGCCACCCTTTAAAAGGTTCCTGAGGAGAGGATGGTAGTTATCAGTCCTATTCTTACCTTACAGTGCCACACCAGGACTCCTGAAAGGTAGTAGTAGTTGTTGTTGTTGTTGTTGTTAAGTGCTGTTGAGTCAGTTCCCAAATTATGATGTTGGTATGAAGGGCTGTCAAGTCAGCTCTAACTAAAAGCGATCCTGTATAGGGTTTCCAGAAAGCTGCTGGTGAGTTTGAACCACCAATCTGTGGCTCAAACTGACCTTATGGTCCAGCGCATTATCCTCCTACATGTTATTGTTATGAAGTGCTATCAAATCAGTTCCAACTCATAGTGACCCTGAATAGCATTTCCAAGGAATATCTGGTGGGTTTGAACTGTCGACCTTGTGGTTCACATTCTAGTGTTGATCCTACAGCATCACACTTGTTGTTATTGTTAAGTGCTGTTGAGTTGGTTCTGACTCATAGTGACTCCGTATAGGGTTTTTGAGGAGTGGGTGGTGGGTTTGAACTGCCGTCCTTGCAGCTCAAACTGACCTTGTGGTCCAGCGTATTATCCAGCAGTGCCACACTAGCAGATGGTAAAACCTGAGCTTTTTTTCCCCTAAGCTACCTTGAATTTGGGTAGAATGATTCTGATATTGTTTCTGCTGAAATAAGAGACTACCAGATTTGCTTGACTGTTGCTTAACATTGCATATGAAATGTTATCCTTTGCAATACTAAGACCTGTGATCATCATGAGCACTGAACATGATAATGTACACACATTTTTCAATCTGGAAAGTTCCATAAATATTGTTAAAATATAATAAGAATGGCATGGCTTTCTTGGGAAGGAGTCACTGTATTAAATGAAGACAATGTCAGAGCTTAGTTTGAAAGTCATTTTCAGCAAGGAAAGAGTATACCACATAGTCAAGATTGATTTATTGAGGAAGCAATTGCAATTCTTCATAATTTAAAGGTTTCAGGGAAGTTCAGCACTTAAGGCTTTTCTTGATGAGTCTCTAGGGCAGAAGGGATTTTCCACAAACCTCTTGGAATTTTGTCACAGCTGATGGCCGCCAAAAAACATACTCAAAAGGGAAAAATTAATGAAGAAAAAAGGGAGATTTTCAACATGACAAACATTTAATACTCTGCACTATGCTAGGTGTTAATAGCATATAAAAACACAATCTTCAATTGTAGCTTGAGAGGTTTCAAGGAGCAGTGAGTGACATTTGAACTAGACTTTGAAGAGTTTATGTGATTTTATTCAACAGATGGATTACAAAAGAGAGGAGAGAAGAGTGTTCCAGGAAGTAAGAACAGCATGGGTGAAGGCTTGGAGGTAAAAAGTTAGGAAGGAAAGCCAAGGTCAAGTCCTAAAACCTCCTTTCACTCTCAGGCTATGCAAGATAACTAGCCTCTCTACAACATGCCAGCCTCAAAGACAAGCTATCATTTTTCCTTTCTTCAGAATTTTCTTCTCTACATTTTGATGCTGACCAACAAATACAGACTTTCCTTCATGAATCCTTTTTGATTTCTTTTTTTTTTTGATCATGTTGTGTGGAATCTGGTTGTGCAAACCAAAGTGAGACTAGAAAGCTGAAAGGCATTTCCAGACAAGAGTACACTTTTGAGTAGAAACATTTTTCTAGGTCCTTTTGAGTCAAGCTGTCTTTGCATATGTGCCTTACTGCCAGGAAACCTGAGCTATCCCATCATACTCCAGTGACCATAGCCATGTCTCACTCTCTGGAGGCACAGCGGTACAGGTAGGCCTTGTTGTTAAGTGCCATCAGACCTGGACAATCGTTTTGGAGAAGAACGAGCTAGAGGCTTCCAATGCTCTCCAACTTTCCCGTTTTTTTTTTTTTGTTGTTGTTGTTTTGCTGCTGCAGACGCGTTGATGGTCAGAAGTGTTGGCAAAAGGTATAGGCAAGGGTTGTTGTTGTTAAGTGATGTCCAGACTGTTCTGACTCATAGTGACCCCATAACAGGGTTTCTGAGGAACAGCTGGTGAGCTCAAACTGCTGAACTTGCAATTCAAACCGACCTCACAGTCCATGGAATTAACCCACAGCACCACACCAGGACTGCCTCAGCAAGGATAAAGAGTACAAAGTTACCCCTGCTCACCCAGCAGTTAAATTTCTTGGAAACTTTTGTCAATGGTCCTTTCCTTGATCCTAGAGCTGCAATGTTTCAAATCCTCCTCATTTTCAGCAAGCAAGATTGTGTCATCTGCATACTGCAGGTTGCTAATGAGTCTTCTTCCAATCTTGTTCTTCTTCACAGCATCCATCTTCTGGAACTGTTTGCTCAACATACAGATTGAATATGTTTGGTGCAAGGATATAGCACTAACATACACCTTTCCTGATTTTAAACCACACAATATTCCTTTACTCAGATTTTCCATGAGCACATTTAAGTATCCGGAAATTCTCATTCTGCACAATGTTACCCATAATTTGTTATGATCCACACAGTCAAATGCCTTGGATAATCAATAAAACACAGTGAAATATCGTTCTGATAGTCTCTGCTTTCTGCCACGATCCATCTGTTATTGGCAACAATGGTATTTCTCATTCCATATCCTCTTCTGCATTCTTCTGGAATTTCTGGCAGTTCTCTGTTGTACTTTGCAACCATTAAAAAATCATCTTTAGTTCTTTGTGATATTAATGACCTTGTCCAATAATTTCCATATTTCACTGGGTTACCTTTCTTTAGAATGGACACATACAGGGATCGTTTCCAGTCAGTTGGCCTAGACAAGCAAGCACTTCAAATGTTGCATTCATTTAATAAACATCATGTGATGAGTACGCCTTGACGTAAAACAAAATCCTCACAACTGGACCAATAAGCAACATCATGATAAGTGCAGAAAAGACTGACGTCAAGGAATTTATTTTACTTGGATCCAGTCAACGTTCATGGAAGTAGTTGTCAAGGAAACAAATGATGAGCAAATCTGCTGCAAAAGACTTATTTAAAGCATTCAAAGCAATGTCACTTTGAGGACAAAGGTGCCCCAGATCCAAGCCATAGTGTTTTCAATTACCTCATAGGCCTAAGAAATCTGAAAATAAATAAAAAAAAGAATGAAGAAGAATTGATGCCTTTGAATTATGGTGTTAGAGAAGAATATTAAATATACCAGCGACTGCTACAAGAATGAACACATCTATCTGGGAAGAAATATAGCCGGAATGCGCCTTAGAAGGGGGGATGGTGAGATGTGTCTCACATACTTTGGACATGTTAGCAGAAGGAACCAGTTTCTGGATCATGTTTGGTAAAGTAGAAGCAAAAGAGGAAGACCCTTAAGAAGATGGACTGATCCAGTGGCTGCGACAATGGACTCAACCAAAGCAACACTTGTGAGGCTGGAGCATGAGTGGGCAGCATTTGTTCGGTTGTTTATTGGATCACTATAAGTTGAAACTGACTTGACAGCATCTAACAGCACCAACCCCAGGAACAATGATCTGTACATTACAGTAAAGGTAAACCTTTACAGGAACAAATTGTCAGGTCTTTCAGCCAGCCAACCAATGGGTGGGTTAGAACTGCTAACCTTTCAGTTAGCAGTCAGTGCTTAACTGTACCACAGGGCTCCTTTCTAACTTACAAAAAAGCGGACAAATCTCACTCATGCCTGCCATTTACATTGGGTTCCCATGACTGCCTTCCAATCTCCATCATACGCCTCTGGATTGAGACCTCCATGACCATTGCCTTGCTTTCTAACATGCCGTTTTGTCCACTGGTGGTAGCCATCAGCCTTCCTCTCCTCCCACACTGCGGACCTCACTCAGACCAAGGGCATCCCTGACCTGCTGTCACATTCAAAGACTGGGTTCATCCTTACCTCCCTGGGGTTCTTTTCTGTCTCAAATGCTGTTGAAAGGCTCTCCTTTTTTAAGCATTTGTCTCTTTAAAGTCACCCTCTTCTCATTCTCCTCTTCCCTCTCTAGCCTCTCTTCTCCATTTGTTAAATTTTGGTGATCCCCATTGTCTATCTTGAATTCACTGCTTTTCTTACTCTGAATAAGAATAGCTCTAAACAAAAATTGAAAACAAATTGCAAAAAGAAGATAATGAGACATCATCAAGCAGTTATTTCATAAATAAAAGCCGTACTCATAAATTAATCTAACTGAAAAGCCACTGTAAATAAATATCTTCCTCTGTTTAATAATGTCTGTAAGAATGATCTGTTTCTTAACCACAAGCTTCCTCTCAATAGGAAAATGTGTTAAGTAGATTTTTTTTCTTGACTTTTGAGAAAAATATGATTAAAGGAAGATTTAAGAACTGTGGATAATAACCATAGGGAATGTCAGGAAACTCCCTAAGAAGTCAATGAAGTGTCTAGAGTGGAAACTACTGAAGATTTTAAAGTACATCTGAAGTCAGGTTAGATCTAGGAACAGAGCACATAGTGTTTGCATCAACTAGCTTTAGCTATGTAACTAATCCTCACAAACGCTAGTGGCATAAAACAGCAATGAGAAATGGGACTTGGCCCAACTGGAGGGCTTGCCTCTGCTGCATTGTTGTCACCTGTGTTCATTCAGGTATTTGTAGTCAGCCCGCATTTAATGGATTTACTCAATGTGTCTTATATTTGGTTAGCTGTCCAAAAGGTCAATGGATAGAACTAAGCTATGTGTACCTCATAATCTAGTAGGCTTACCCAAGCTTAACAGGTTCTCAACAACAGCAGATGAGTGAAAGTCTTCATGTACAAGCATGTTTCAAGAGTCTGCTTTGCATAATGTTTGTTCTTGTCGCATTAGCCAAAGCAAGTCAAATTGCCATGCCCGGAGGCAGTATGGGAGGGGACTGCTCATGCAGAGTGGATTCAGGGAGAGAGATTATTTGCACATTTAAAAAATAATATAACAAAATATTATTATTTTTTAACTTTTTATTGTGAATTGAGTAAATGTTTACAAAGCAGATGATCAGTTTTACATCCAACAAATCACACACTTGTGTCATCTCAATGATTCCAATCTCCTCCATTTAACAACAGTCATACCACTTCCTCCCTGGGGCTCCTCTTTCCACTCCACCCTCCTTCTCAACCCCTCTGAACCCTGCCCCCAGGTAAATGTTGCTCTTTTGATCCTGAATGGTTGACCATTCCATGGTGAGCCTACCTCATTCACCAGTGTTGTCCCTCCTCCCCCATATCCCTGTCCACCATAAGGGCAACTTCCATTCCAGATATGAAGGGTGGCCAGTGGCCACAGTCTTGAGTTCCTCCAGTCTCTTTCTGACCAGTAAGCCCAGACTCTTTTATAGTTTTGAATTTTGTTCCGCGTTGTCTCCCACTCTATCTGGTACCTTCTAATATAATCCCTTTCAGAGCAGTTGGTAGTGGTAGCTGGGCACCATCTAGCTCTTCTGATCTCAGAATTATGGAAAGTGATGTCCATGTGTTCCATTAGTCCACTGGACTAATTGATTCCAAGCATCTTTAATAATTATCACTCTTCTTGCTTTTAAATATAGAGAAACCAATAGCTACTCCTTATGGCTGGCTACTCAGGAGCTTATAAGATCCCAGTCACTACTCAACACAGTGATATTAATTAAGAATAAACAGTTGGGAGCCTTCTATATAATTCATTTCAAAATAATGTGTTAAAATTATAATTCAGAACACCACCAAAGGCAGAAATGTTTTATGTGAATTTTTGCTAGAAAAATAATGTAAAATATATATTCCTTGATTCTGTTGTGTTGACACATTGTTTTTGTCTCTCTGGTATCTTTTTGTTTGTTTGTTTGCAAACAACATGATTTTGATGGGATTGTCAATCATAGTGACCTTCTACCCCATCCTCGTGGCTCAGATCTGGCTAAGACTCAGAGACTGGTCCAGAGAGAGGACATACAGTCAAGAAGAACCAATTGGGAGCCTTCCTTGGGAGTGATAAGTTCAGAGATGGGAGCCTTCTCTCTGCTGCAGAATATTCGTGGGGTCACTAGAGTTGGCATCCCTAGTGCGGTAACTCTCCACTGTTACTGCCCCGCCTCATTGGCCTTCTCCCCTACCAGACCAGACTTCTAAAATCCTACTGATGTTTTTTGTATAATTAACATACTCATAAATCATAATTCCAGTATCTCATTGAATGTAAAGGCAATGGTTGGTGGTGATGATGTGCTGTGGAGTCAGTTCTGACTCATAACGACCTTGTACAGGGTTTCCAAGGCTGTAAATCTTTATGGGAGCAGAAAGCCTCATCTTTCTCCTGCAGAGTGGCTGGCAGTTTCAAACTGCTGACCTTTAGGTTCGCAGCCCGATTTATAATAGTAGAAGCAAAAACAACTAGCAAAATTAAAAGTACACCTTTAAGTTAAATAGCACATGCCAATAAAAGCACATGAATTAACTCATCATTGTAATGGGTAATAATGACAGCTCTGAGCAGCGCCCATCAGAAGGTTCAAAAAGCAAATTAGCATAGAGTTCTAGCCTTGTCGGTCTATTGGTTCATGTCAGTTGGGCTTACAAATAAAAAGTTACTGTTGTAACTAACTAAAGGGATTTTCTTTATAAAAAGTAATAAATTTCTGCTGAAACATTGCACAAAAAGTTCATAAACAGTCATTTGGTGTTGTCCCTTATAACAGTGTGGTCTGCATCCCCTATACCCAACCAGTGGCACCAATGGATCTGTCAGTAACCTTGTTTCCAAGAACCTAGGGGGAAAAAATCTGTCTACAGAAGGAAACTTTTCAGAAAAAAAAAGGAGAAAGGTGGCCGAGTGTCCCAGTGAAGTTGAATCCTGGTTTTTGTTTGGGAGAACCTCGTTCCCACAGTAATCACTCCCATTCTGCTTTCCTCCAAAACCCTTTGCTGATTAGTGACCAAAGAAATCCTCTTTTTCTTAAGCTAATTTGAGTTGAGTTTCCATCATTTGCAAGCAGGAGCTCTGACTGATTTGAAACCTGGTAGCATCTGTAAAGTCTACCCATCTTCTCATTTTACCCCATCACCATTGTCAGCTGCCAACTCCTGGATGTGTCAAAATGCACTAGAGAAAAGGCTGTCATGAAGGGAGCCTGGAGGAGGAAGGGAAAGATGCCTGGGGAAAACAAAAGGGGTCACTGGCATAAGGAAACAGACAGGATGAAAAATGACCACTCAGAACCATCTGACAGAAGAGAAAGGAGACCAAAAAAAAGGGAGGTGGGGAGTGTGGGGGTCTTTTGGCAGCCAAGAAAGTAAATAAAAGGATAAAAAAGATGACAGGGAATGCTGGACACAGTATTACCTGCGACACTCACAGGAGTTAGAACTCAGAACAATGGCTCTGGGGTTATTGGTGGTTGTCTTTTGGGAAAATATACTTAGACCAATCATGAGAAAGAAAAAAGAGAGAAAGAGTGATTCAAATGAAAAATGGGTTGTGAAGAAAATTACTTTTTAATAGAAGTATATTCCTGTTACTTTTAAATTTTGGAATTCTATGAGAAGTCCATTAAGATGATATTGGCTTATCCTCATACATAGAAACTACATTATATGTAGCTCGCCCCAAGGATCATATTGTAAAGTATACTCTAGAGCAATTATATTCCAACTTTCTGTTCCTTTTGGCTTAGAACGAAATTCCTTTTCAAACTGCCTGTCTCCTTTTCTCACACTACTTTGCATTTTCTCTCTCCAATTTTTACCATTTGTTTGACCACATCTCCCATAATTTCAGTATCCTCATACTCATTGACCAACCAGGGTCAGACCACATTTTTATTTTTAAACATAACACCTTTTTCCTACCCAGAAGCCATTTCCTTTATGACTTGCATATAATGTAAGTTCTCTACTCAACTCATTTTAGTATTTGTACTATTATCTGTGTGGTTTGTTTACAATGATTTCATCAGGAGGAGGGGGCTCTTGAAAGGCTAAGGGAAGCATGTGATTATCAAATATTCCTGACATACAGTGAGTACAGAATCTTTGTGTAGGTTACTGGATTCATTTATATATGAATTAAAATCACATATGTGAACTTTTTTAAAAAAAGCAATTCCAAAGCTAGAATTACAGTTTAGTATTTTCTACCTTTATTTGTTCTCTCAGTAGTTTGTTTCCAATAATGTGGAAGAGTTTCAAGGCTAATGGTTGCTATATTTGTTATATGATGGTCTCACCTAACCTGTCCTCAGGAGGTAAACCCTGACCTCATAGAAATATGCCCAGCACACCTGCCCTAGCCCATCAGTCTCCAGTGGTTGTGGCAGTGTCCAGAGCTATAGACAACTTGAGTGCTACTCTCCCCTTCTGCCCCACCCTGTATAGTAAGGAAGGCTGCACTGGACAAGATATTTATTGAAGAAAATAAAGAGATTGATATTAAGAAAATAAATGTTGTGGGAAGCAAAGTTGGAATCAAGGTCTACTTAGGAACCATGGGATTGATGAGAAGAGGCCTGGAAAACAGAAAGGCCCCACAGAGTTGATGAAAAGCACGGCTTTGAGAATCGGAAGCTCAGATTCAACTCGCAGCTAATCATAAACAGCAGTGCGGTGAGTAAACAGAGCTATTCAACTTTGGAGCTTCAGTTCCTCATATGTAAAATACAGAGAAGTCAATCTCTACTGCAGAGGGTTGCTGTAAAGATAAAATGAGATACTGTACAGAAAATGAACGGAAGCCTGCCTGACTCAGGATTGATGCTCAATACTACCATTATTATCACTATTCTCCTGTAGAGTATGGAAGTGCATTCCCGACTCCTTGCAATAGTTGGCTCAGAGGACAGGGTGTTGGATCTTAAAACCAATTCATCTTTGATGTAAGAAAAGCACAAGAAAGTCTCAGGTTTTTCAGTTTTGACTTGGGACTGGAAAAAAAAAAATCTAACCTAGGTCCTGGTGTGGCCTGTAGGATAAGCACCAGACAGCAAGGTTGGTTGGAACCACAAGGTCAGCAGTTCAAACTCACCAGCTGCTCTTAAGAAACCCTATACAAGGTTTCTATGAGTCAGAACTGACTCAACTTCACTTGATTACAAAAACAAGATCATCATGATCTCATTAAAAATTTCTCAGTGGGGAAAAAAAAAAAAAAGGCCACTTTTCTGAAGTTGAGTCCATAGTAAAACAGTGTAGAGGAATGCAGGAAACTAATGTTCGAACTCTGACTTTTGTCTTGTTGCTATGTACTGTCAAGTAGCTTCCAATCCACAGCGATCCCATGCACATCTGAACGGAACACTGCCCAGTCCTGTGCCATCCTCACAATTGCTGCTACGTTTGAGCCCATGCTGTTGCCCTGTGTCAATCCATCTCACTGAGGGGCTCCCTCTTGTTAGCTGACCTTCCACTTTACCAACCATGATGTATTTCTCCAGGGACTGGTCTCTCCTGATGATATGCCCTAAGTATAAGAGACAAAGTCTGGCCATCTTGGCTTCTAAAGAGCATTATGATTTTGTACTTTTTCCATCACGGATTTGTTTGTTCTTCTGGCAGTCCATGGTACCTTTAATAGTCTTCTCCAACACTATAACTCAAATGCATCAATTTGTCCATTATCTTTCTTCTTCATTGCTCAACTTTTACATGCATATGAAGTTATTGAAAATACCATGGCTTGGGTCGGCAGTGCCTTAGTCCTTAAAGTGATATCTTTGCTCTTGAACACTTTACAGAGGTCTTAGACAGTAAATTTGTTTTATGCAATACATCGTTTGATTCCTTGACTGCTGCTTCATTGAGTGTTGATGGTGCATCTAAGCAAAATGAAGTCTTTGACAACTTCAGTCTTTTTTCCATGTATCATAGTGTTATTTATTGGCCCATTTGTGAGAATTTTTGTTTTCTTTATATTGAGGTACAACCTATATTGACATTTACATTGTGGTCATTATTCTTCATAAGAAAATATTTTAACTCTTCTTTGCTTTCAGAAATTTTGCCTGTTGTTGTTAAGTGCCTGCGAGTTGGTTCTGACCCATAGCAACTCTGTATAGGGTTTCCATAGAGTGGTTGGTGGGTTTGAACTGCCAACCTTGCAGTTCAAACTGACCTTGTGGTCCAGTGCTGATCCTATAGTGTCATACCTGGAGTCCTTTACCTAGTTGGTGAAATTTTGCCTAGGTGGTGAGAAAAGTCTGTGCTAGAGTACTAACGCTTTTGAGTTATGGTATTGGAGGAGAATACTGAAAGTACCATGGACTGACAAAAGAACAAATAGATCTGTGTTGGAAGAAGTACAGCCAGAGTGCTCCTTGGAAGCCAAGATGGCCAGACTTCGTCTTTCATACTTCTGACATAATGTCAGGCGGGGCCAGTCACTGGAGAAGGAAGGATATCATGTTTGGTAAAATGAAGGGTCAGAGGAAAAGAGGAAGACCTCCAACAAGATGAATTGTCATGGGCTCAAATGTAGCAATGATTGTTAGGTTGGCCCAGGACTGGACAGTGTTTCATTCTGTTGTGCATAGAGTCGTTATGGAAGGTATGTTAACAACAACAAAAATAGTACTTACTAAGCTAAAGGTTAGTCAACCCACGCAGAGGTTTCACAGTAGTTTGTTTCTATGTAATATGGAAGAGTTTCATGACTAATGGCTGCTATACTGATTATGTGATAGTTCCCCCCAACCTGTCCTCAGGAGGTGAACCCTGACCTCATAGAAATAGGTCCATGTTTCTTCCATAAAAGAACAGCTAAGAAAACCTTCTGGAGCAGATCTAGGCTGTAACGCCCCAGGTTGCCTCAAGGAGGAATTGACTCTCCGGCATTGGGTTAGCGCTTCCTCTGCTTTTGTTTTCAGATGAAGAAGCCTGAAGCAGGAAAGGAAAGGGAAGTCTCAAGACTACTGAGCCAAAAATGTCATCAGAATCATCTGGCTATTTTTATAACACTGCTTTCTGGGGTCCACTCCTAAATGTTTTGACTCAGTGGGTCTGGCACAGTTGAAATGCCTCCTTTACTTATTTATTTATTATTATAATTTTTAAAAATTTCCACAATGATTCCAATGGAGAATCAGATTTGGGGACATTTTTCTTTATCAGGAATCACAGGTTGCAGTGCCTACAGGGTCAGAGGAATCAAGCTAATAATAAACATAAGGCTCTCTAGGTCCATATTTGGTCTGAGAGAGAAATGACTTCAAGAAATGCTTTTTTCTTTCCTCTTTGAATTCTGCTGGTGTGGCGCTGTAGGATCGGCACCAGACTGCGAACCCCAAGGTCAGCAGTTCAAGCCTACCAGATGCTCCTTGGAGATCCTATATAAGGTCACTATGAGTCAAAACTGACTCGACGGCACTTAACAACAACAATAAGAAGAAAACCAACAGCACAGAATAACTGATAACTGATGCTCATCCTTAATGTTGGAGAGCATCAGGGAGCAGTGGGACCTACCGCAATCTGGTAAACTCATACCTCATCTAAAAGGCACAGCACTACTCAACTTGAGCCCTAAAATTTAATTAAACAAAATACAAAACACTTGCTGCTAAGCTGATTATGATTCATGACGTCAGAGTACATCTGTGCCCCAGAGGGTGTTTGATGGCTAATTTTTTGGAAGTAGACCATCAGGACTGTCTTCAGAGGCAACTCTGGGTACACTTAAACCCCTAACCTTTGGGCTAGCATGGAGCCCATTAACTGTTTGTACCCAGGCCTTATAACTCATTTACAGGAATATAGAGAAAGCCAGGAAATCTGGATTTGAATGTTGAAATATTCCAGTATTTAAATGCTGCAAAGTCAGAGAAAATTTTTTAAATATTGTGAGAAACAAACTCCAGCTGCAGACCAGAAAAGAGCCCAGCAGCATCAGGTTGAGAAGACTCATCTGTGTTTACACATTTACTTCTCATGGTGGTGGTGCAGCATCAAGTCGGTTCTGACTCATAGCGAAGTCGTAAATCTTTACAGGAGCAGAAAGCCTTCTTCCTCTCCTACAGAGCAGCTGGTAAATTTAAACTACGGACGTTGCTGTTAGCAGCCCAACATGTAACCCCTATGCCACCAGGAGTCCTTTCTCCTCCTGGCAACGGTGCTTGTCTGATTCAAACAGACACAGTATAGGATTTCTGAGGCTGTGAATCTATTTGGGAGCAGAAAGTCTAATCTTTCTCTTGGGGAGTAACTGGTAGAGTCAAACTTCTTACATTTTGGAGAGCAGCTCAACTCGTAACCCACCCACTACGCTACTAGAGCTCTCCTCATGGTCGTTGTTGTTGTTAAGAGCCACTGAGTCAGTTCCTATTCATAGCAACCCTATATAGGGTTTCCAAGGAGTGTCTGGTGAGCTTGAACCACCGACTTTTCAATTCAAACTGACCTTAGAGTCAGGTGCACTAACCCGCAGCGCCACACCAGCATTCCTCATGGTAGGAAGTGCAAACACCAAACCTAGTCCATTTCAGTCTAGTCAATTTGGACTCAAAGTGGCCCTTTAAGATGCATAGAAGTGCCTCATAAGATCTCCAAGGCTGTAATCTCTACAGAAGTAGACTGCCACATCTTTCTCCTGCAGAGCAGTTGGTAGGTTCAAGCTGTCAACCTTTCAGTTAGCAGAGAAGCACTTAACCAGGCCAGGAAGTGCAGTGCTCTGGACATGGCATTGCCCCTAGAATCAGAAGTGCCATGTTAGATGCCAGTTCTAACGCTTTCGTAAGGCTAGTCTTGAACCCTTCTGAGCTCAGATATCTCATTTATTCAATGTCGTTAAGTGTCATCAAATCGACTCCAATTCATGGCAACCCTGTGCAGGGTTTGTGAGAGCGGCCGGTGGGTTTAAACCACCAACCTTTCAGTCCAGTGTTTATGCTACAGTGCCACACCAGGACTCCTATTTGTTCAACGTTGTTGTTGTTAAGTGCCATCAAGTCTGTTCTGACTCATAGTGACCCTGTATGGGATTTCTAAGGAGCAGTTGGTGGGTTTGAACTGGTGACCTGCTGGTCTTATAGCACCACACTAGGACAGGAGCTACAAAACTTGGTGCACGGGATTGTTCTGAGGATTAAATGAAATGGTGTTAGAAAAAAGGAAACAAGAATGGTTGTACAACCTGAAGAATGTCAACAATGTTCCTTAATTATACATGCAGAAATTGCTGAATTGGTTCAGCTGTGTATATTTTCTATACAATAAAATACAAAACAAAAATACAATAAAATAAAGGAAGAAAGCACTATACAAACAGTAAAATGTTGGTTCTTATTTCAGTCAAACCAGAAAGTTTTCAGAGACTGAAAAGTTTTGTCTTCAGGGTATTCTTAGAAGAAGAGAGTTCTGGGCCAGGGAGTTTTGTGGTCAAAAAACGACAAGATCAGAGACTTCCACTCAGCATGCCTCCGCTGTTGGCTTGGTTTGCTTTCCATTTTCTCTCTGTCAAATGGTGAAAACTGATAGCTGGTCCTGGCAGGGGCCTATAAGACTTGGATGCTGGGAGTCTCCAGTCTCCTGGCATCGTCACCTGCCACAGCTGGAGGGAGCTCAGACAGAGGAAAGAATACTGGGAGGGCAAAAGGGAGAGCTAGAGCCCAGTGAATTGATACCGGCTCTGTGCCCTGAATGTAAGAGACACAAAGACAGAGGTCAGAATTGGAGCTGATTAAATGAGAAGAGGACCCAAGCCCAGGATGATGGATTAAAAGCTATTTCACTGATGTGGAGAGTCATGTAGGAGCCAGCTCCCAGGGAAAGAAGAGAGGGAAATCTGTCATCAGCTCAGCCTTGCAGAGAGAAGTGTCAGCCCCCAACGTCTAGTGAGGCCTGCTCAATGTGGAAGCTATCAAGTCAGACTGAGAAACTGCTGGGCCCCCGCAGTTTATTGAGCCTGAAATGAGTGCAGAAGGTCAGATGCTTCCCGAGTTAAGTTACATCCTCACATCTTCCGCTGGGGACAAGCAGGAAATGAAATGAGAAGAATTGCCTGTTATGGATTGAACTGTATTCCACCACAACCACCACCACCCCTAAAAAATATCTGGGCTAAATCCTTACCCCTATTGGCACTGTAGGTTAATGCACTGGACTGCAAGGTCGGTTTGAACCACAAGGCTGGCAGTTCAAGCTCACCAGATGCTCCTCAGAAACACTATACAGGGTCACTGTGAGTTGGAAGCGACTCCATGGCCCTTAACAACAACAACAATACCTGTGGATAAGGAGTTTCTGTGGTGACGTCGTAAAGCACTTGGCTGCTAACCAAAAGTCCCACAGTTCAAATCTACCAGTCGCTCCACAAAAGAAAGATGTGGTAGTCTGCCTCTGTAAAGATTACAGCCTTGGAACCCCATAAAGTGGTTCTCGGCAGCACACGACAGCAACATGTTTGTGGATATAATGCCATTTGGGAATAGGTTTTACTGTGCTATGATAAAATTGGCCTATCAGTGCAGAATGGCCCTAAACCTAATCATTTCTGTGTTCAGAAAAGAGCAGATTAGACACAGAAGCAAACACAAATGAGGGAGAGAAATGCTACATGGAGCTTGCCAAGGAACGGAGGAAGGTCATGTCTAGAGAAGCCGAGACGATTTTCCTCCAGTGTTGACAGAGAGCGAGCCTTCCCTGAGCGTGGGTGCTTTTAACTCAGCGTTCTAGCCTCTGAAATCTTTATATTCTTTAAAGTCACCCACGTGAGGAACTTCTGTTAGAACCACCCTAGCTGAATGAGACACTGCCGAGAGCTACATCTTCTTTTCTTTAGGAGGCTCTAGTCAGGAATCCTACAAAGGGCCTGAATTCTAGAACAAGCCCTCCTAACTTAGTTTCTGCTGGGGACACTTTCAACTATCTGGTGAAGCCTATGTACTTTTCCTAGAACAACATTTATAAATGCCCAAAATAAATATATAAGATTTTAAAGAAAATCAATTAGATTGCAATGTCATCTTTGCCCCCAATCCCCATTTGTTTTACCTACTCTGTGTTTTGGAACAAGTTTCAGAGTCTCTTCTGACATTCCTTTTGATATTTTCTTTCTTTCCTGAATTCTTAATAAACTTTTGGCTTTCTTCCTGTATGATGTCTTTGATGCCAGTCCACACTGGTCTTGTTGGTTATTGGTATACAATGTGGCAAATCAATTCTTGATTAGGTCTCTAAGTGCAGGTGAAATAGTCTCAGATTTCATTTTGATTCTAGTGAACTTGTTTTCATTTTCTTCATCTTCTGCTTGAACTTGCATATGAGCAATAGGTGATCTGTTCCACAGTTGGACCTTGACCTTGTTCTGACTCATGATACTGAGTTCCTATATCATCTCTTTCCACAGATTTAGTCAATTTGATTCCTGTGTATTCCATCTGGTGTGGTCCACATTTATAATCACTGCTTAGTCTTGGTGTGATGTTGGCAAGATAATGCACTAGACCACAATGTCAGTTTGAGTTGCAAGGTTGGTGGTTCAAACCCACTAGTTGTTCTTCGGAAACCCTATACAGAGTCATTATGAGTTGGAATTGACTTGAAGGCATTTAATTACAAAAAACAACATGTTGGAAAAAAAGGTGTTTGCAGTGATTAAGTTGTTGGGTTTATAAATGGACTATATGAAGAAGAATGTGGAATAAGGATTAGAGGAAGATTCATTAACAACCTGGGATATGCAGGTGACATCACGTTTCTTGCTCAAAGCAAGGAAGACTTAAAGCACTTACTGATGAAGAGCAAAGACTACAGCCTTCAATATGGATTACATTTCAATATAAAGAAAACAAAACTCCTCATCACTGTACCCATAAGTAGCATCATAATAATTGGAAAAAAATATGAAGTTTTCAAGGATTTCAATTTACTTGCATCCACAATCAACACCATGGAAGCAGTACTTAAGAAATCAAATAATGTATTACCTTGGGCAAATCTGATACAAAAGACCTCTTTAAAGTGAGATGAGCCTGACCCCAATCATGGTATTTTCAATGACCTCATATGCATGTGAAAGATGGACAGTGAATAAGGAAGACAAGTGAAGAACTGATGCCTTTGAATTATGGTGCTGGTGAAGAACATTGCATATCCCATGGACTGCCAGAAGAATGAACAAATCTTCCTTTGAGAACTATAGCCAGAATGTCCCTTAGAAGTGAAGATGACAAGACTTTGTCTCACAAACTTTGGACATGTTCTCAAGCTTTGTAAAGTAAAGGGTTAGTGAAAAAGAGGAAGGCCCTCAATGAGATGGATTGACACAGAGTATGGGTTCAAATATAGCAACAGTTGTGAGGATGGTGCAGGACTGGGCAGTGTTTTGTTGTTCAGTACACAGGATCGCTATGAATTAGTATGAAGCCAATAGCACCTAACAACTACTGTGGAGAAGCATAACTGGAAAATGGATCTTCTCCCAAATAGAGACTTCAAGTTAGACCACAGGCCTAGACAACACCTTGATTGCAAATGAGGGACCATGCGTCAAGCTCCAGATAAGCTGCTCCCAAACTCTTACTTAACACACAGAAATTGTGAAATAATAGATATTTGTTGTTTTAAACAACTGAGTGCTAAGGTAATTTTGTTATTCAGCAAGATATACTAATAAAGGAGTGAATTCCTGAGCAGGACTTCTGGGAAACAGAAATACCTATAAGTAAGAAAAAATAGAGGAAAGACTGAAGTCTTGGAGAATATTGAGAAGAAAGTATAAGTAAATTTTATAGACTAAATTGGAAGCAAGTCTTCCATTGACTAGAACAATGTAGACAGAGATCTTAGGGAAGGAATTGATTGTCAAAGTAGCTAGGAATCACAAGTGTTCTCCTAGTCTGAGAAAGTTATAGAACATATGATTTTAGGAGAAAAGGTTTGTGCATAAGAGCACAAATTTTGGGTGGATTCAAAGAGAACATCAAGACATGAAGCAATCACTCTGTTCCTATAAAAGTTGTTGTTATTATGTGCCGTGGAGTCAGTTCCAACTCATAGTGACCCTGTATAGGGTTTCTGAGGCTGTAAATCTTCTTGGGAGCAGAAAGCCTCATCTTTCTCCCGTATAAAAGCTGGTAGTTTTGAACTGCTGACCCTGAGGTTAGCAGCCCGATTAGTAATCACTATACTACCAGAGCTCCTTTCCTATAAAAATAGAGTCATCAAAAACAGCCTAAGCCAGTGCTACTTCATTGTCTACAATGTTCTTAGTAGCTGTTCACAGAGAGCAATTGCACATAATTACAGCCCAGTCTTGACTCCCTATTATAGTTACTGACTGACTACAAGAAGTAGATGTCTTAACTGTGATAAACTTCCTTATTTCCGTAGTGACAAGCCATCATTTTATCTGACATAATTTGTATTTAATCAGAATTTTCTTCCACACAATTTGTAGACACCTTCAATCCACTATTATCCTAGAAAGATCATGGTCAGACAATGAATGAGAACTCTCTCTAGGAGAAGAAACAAGAGGGTGAATCGGGTGGAAGTGCAGTAAGGAGCTCAGTCAGCAACAACACAGAATACTGGACTATGCAGGCTCAGGGGATGGTGCCAGAACTCGGAACCACATATAAAGCAATATTTGGAAGGTTGGAAGGCTTACAGCTAGGAGAATTTGTAGAAGAAGCAAGAAATCCACTGCTTTCTAATACAAGATACTCAGCTGCTCCTGGATCTGCCATCTTAGGTGAGAACAAGCAGGGGAAGGATCAGAGCAGCCACAATGCCAGACACAACCACAGAGAGAAAAGAGTAGACATTCTTTTTTTTTTATATATATATCTGTTCATTGGTCTCTCGCTGTCTGTGCACCTCAATTCTGGTGAATAGAGGGGGTGCCTGAGCGAGTGTACACCCAACCCCCACCCCTGGAGGGTTCTACTATGCATGCACACAGATCTCCTCAAAATTTAAAGTCACTGTTTACACTTACAACCAAACAGCAGTGCAAAACAGCCACAGCCATCCCTGAACTGTTTATCACCAGGAAAAAAGCCTAAACAGGGATTGCAGAGCAGGACAGGCAGACTAAAAAAGTAAATACGCTGAAATTTAAATCCTGTGTTACATCACAACAACCAACAGTTGCATCTTGAACTTTCTCAGGAAGAAGAGTGAAAAGGGAAACCCACCTCCTGATTACATCTATCTGGAGACATTTAGAAAGCATAAAAAATACCAAAATACACACCAATCTAAGTATTAAGGCCATAACTAACTACCAAATATATGCCCAAAAAACAGAAACAGATGACCATATTAG
>NW_006408519.1:21435078-21439746 GCF_000296735.1 Chrysochloris asiatica | reverse complement strand
GGCAAGAACACCTCTGAATTTTTTACTACTGAAAACCTTATGAATAGCAGCAGAACATTGTCAGATATAGTGCTGGAAAATGAAAACATTATAAATAGCACCAGAATATTGTCACATATAGGGCTGGAAGATGGAAGACTGAGAAGAATTGATGCATTTGAGTTGTGTTGGAGAAAAATATTGAAGGTATCATGGACTTCCAGAAGAACAAACAATTCTGTCTGTATTGGAAGAAGTGTAGCAAGAGTGATTCTCAGAACCCAGCTTCGTCTCTAATATTTCATACATGTTATCAGGAGCAACCATTCCATACAGAATGACATCGTGCTTGGTAAAGTGGAGGGTCAGTGAACAAGAGGGTGACCCCAACAAGATGGATTGGCACAGTGGCAGCAACAGCGGGTTCAAACCTAATAGTAATTGTGAGGATGGTGTAGGATTAGACAGTGTTTCTTTCCATTGTACATAGATTTGTTCTGGGTTGGAACCTACTCGATGGCACCTAACAACACAACAGCAATGTGTAAGGATTACTATGATTTGGAACCAAATCAATGACACCTAATTAACAACAAATTTATTCATCATTCTAGTTGCTCCTGGTATATTCTTTACTGAAAAAGCCCCTCTCCCCTAAGAAACCAGCAAAAGTAAAAATACTGTGTTTTCTTGTTAAAAAAAAAAAAAGAATTATCGGCATTCCAGAACAGGAAGAATCACACAAGTCCACAGAGGACATAGTTGAAAAACTTCTGGAAGAAAAATTTCCTAACATTCTGAAAAGCAAAAAGGTAAGCATTCAAGAAGTGCAACAAACCCCAGGAAGGATAGACCCTAAAAGACAATCACCAAGACTTATAATAATCAAGCTCTCCAAAATCAAAGATAAGGACAGATTCCTGAAAGCAGCTAGGGAAAAGAGAAATGTAACATACAAAGGAAAGAAAATCAGATTAAGCTCCGATCTCTCAACAGAAACCATGCAGGCAAGAAGGCAATGGGGAGACATATATAAAATCCTGAAAGAAAAAACTGCCACCCAAGAATCCTCTACCCAGCAAAGCTGTCAATCAAATATGATGGTGTAATCAAAACACTCCAGAATAAACAGAAGCTAAGGGATTTTGCCAAAGCCAACCCTGCTATATGATAAACATCCTAAAGGAAGTTCTGTGGGCTGAGAACCAACAAGAACAGACAACAACCAAAAAATGATGTAGATGGCAGCAACACCCTAAATTCAATCAACAAATGGACGAGTCAAGAACAAAATAAAATTATAAGAACAGAGGATCTGGGAGGTCAGTCTATGATCAAAATGATTACAATGTGAAAGAAAGTAAACACAGAGGAACAGAGATCCAGCTGGTGCGAAGATCAGGTAGATTACAGGATAAAATAGACCATCTTAAATGGAGGGAAGAATTAATGGACTATAAGATAACCACAACAATGGGGTTGTGGTGGGAGGTTTAGTTTGGGTGTTGGGGAAGGCAATACAAGAAGTGGGGAGAAGGAGGTGGAAGAACAAGATAGATAGGGAAGACTGAGACAGGTTTGCATGGCCTAAGTGGGACAGAGGTAAATAGGAATGGATACTCACCCTTGGAACAACAGGGCTCTGTGATACAGGGATGTAGACATAGTTTGAAGAGGGGAAATAATACTAAAATGCTTGACTGTATTATGAATATTGATTTTCCTTGTCTACTATTGTAAAATAAACACTTGAGTGGAATAGAAAGGAATGTTGGGAAACATGATTAGAGAAAACTTATAAGCCCGTCTTCAGCCTATAACTGATTGGAATACCTAAAAGGGGTTCTAGAACTTGCCCAGTGAAATAGGCCTTGTGCAAAGCCTTTACAGAGTATAGGACCTTAGGTGGAATCCTGAGTCCCATCCAGAACCTTCTGAGATGGTACATTCCCACTAGAAAGGACAAAGAGACCAGCCTGGAACAGCTAGAGCAGCAAAAGATACATCTTCAAAGAAAGATCATCATAAAAAAACAAAAACAAAAATGTCAGCATGGCTGGCTACTACAAGAATAAGCAAGCTGTTCGCCAGGAAGACATTAAAGCAAGCAATCAAATTCCTTCAGAACAAACTCCCATCTAAGACTGAAACTCCTAAGGAACACACAAGCAAGCATTGTAAGCTTGCAGTAGACTACATTGGTCTACTGATGAGTGGAAGAGGGGGAAAGGCAGCAATGAAGAAATGGTCTGAGTTCAACCACAGTCCATTGAATCCCATTGACCTTGAGTGAGAGAGAAGAGGAAGGGCTGGTTGGTCCAAAGTGTGGTGAGACCTGAGGACACTTGAGCCCGTGGACAAGGACAAAGCCACAGAGGGCTAGAGCTGAGAGTGAAGCATCCAGCTGATATGAAGTGAGGGGAGATGCACAAGAACACCTAAACTTGCAGACAGTACCCATTTGACCTAGCCTCAATTGCTTGGTAATCAGAACTCGACTAGAGGAAGATTACCCAAAAAAAATTATTTTTTTTTTTTATAAAGGAAACAAGGGTAAATTGCTACAATTTGATGAACCTGACCTATACTCAGAGAGGTAGTTATTCTAAATACCAACAGAAATGGAAGGAGTCTTCACATCAAGTATCAATGCTATTCTCTCTGTACACAGGGTAGATAGGGACGAGCAACTTAGACATTGTCTACCTAAAATGAGGGGGCAATAAAGGCACAAAGTGACTGCCTTACAAGGTTTCAAGAGGGAGTTTAGTTTAAGTGTATGGGGGGGAAAGAAAGAGTTCCCACTGAATAGATTTCATCTTGTCTAAGTGGGTCTGGTGAAAAGAGATAGGGATAAGACTCGTATGATTCAATAGTGAATAATTGTTATCATGACTAATTGCAACTGTCACAACTGTAACGGTAGAAGTTTTGTAACAAAAACAGGGGAGTGATTAATCTTACAGTCCAGAAACAAAGGACCCTAGGACCATCAAGGGAGAAGTGCACAAGCAGAATGCAGGACCTTATCCAGAGAAGCAGAGACACCAGAGATGGAGGCAGAAATGGGGTCATGAAGAGGGGGAGCGACTCTAGATTTATGGGAAGAGAGGTACTAACAGCTGGTGGCCCAGAGGCAGATTTGCAGAATGTGCCCTTTGGAGATGTAAATTATTATATATGACTGGGTGGTTTGTTTGTTTTTTAAGCTAAAGTGGATAGAGAGAAATACTGCTAACTGATAGTACATGGAGGGGATTATAATCATTGTAATGAAACAAGGTGTATGATTTGTTGAATGTAAAACTGATGATCTGCCTTTAAAAAAAAAAGAACATCCTACAGGAAGAAAGCAAAAAGTCATTAAGAAGACAAGGATGTCAGAAGAGACACTGAAACTTTGTGTATCTTGGTGAAAGAGAGCAACTCACTTGTTTGAACCATCAGCAGCATGTGCAGGAACCTAACTGAAAACTCAAATTAATGATGGGGCCTGATACTGACCAAGTTCCTATGAGGCGTGAATGTGATGATGTGTAAGCTGAGCACTCAGGCAGTGCACACTCAACAGGTGCTCTCTTCTAAGGGCTTTTATGGTTCAGATAGAACAGTTCTGAAAATTGACATTTAAAATCATCTTTTCCTGACTGTGACAGTCGGAAATGTAGAGGTAGATGTTTTTTGACAAAAGGAGGGGAATGATTGATTTTGAAGCCCATCAACAGAGGTCCCTGGGACCACCAATTGAGAAAAGGAGGGAGCATGACCCTACCCAGAGAGGCAGTGATGCCAGGGATGGAGACAGAGACGATGATGTGGACAGATGGAGCAGCTGGGGACACTGGACTTAGAGAGGGAGAGGGTCCATGTGCTGATGGCCGGGGGGCGGGCTGGTGGGGTGTACCCTTTGGTTATTTGATGATGCATGGAGGGGATTGTAATCATTGCAATGAAATGAAATACGATAGAACGAATGTAAAACTGATGTTCTCCCATGTAAACCCACATAATTCACAATTAAAACTTAATAAATAAATAAAATAATCTTTTCCAGATCATATTGTTAGAATGTTTTTGCAAACTGCTAAATTGGATCTTTTTCTCAAGACCTCAATTATTGTTCATTTCAACTCATGCAAGTTAATTTCAACTCTGTATGCAAGCGGCTGGTGGATTTGAATTTCTCACCTTGTGGTCAGCAGTCCAGTGCTTATCGTACAGCGCCACACCAGGGCTTCCAAAACCTTAATGTTGTTGTTGTTAAACGCTGTCAAGTCAATTCCGGCTCATAGCAACCCTGTACCGGGTTTCCAAGGTGTGACTGAACTGCCGACTTTTGATTCACAGACCAGTGTTTATCCTACAGCACCTCACCAGGACTCCAAGACCTCAATGTTGTTGTCAAGTGCCATCAAGTCAGTTCCAACTCAGTGACCTTCTATAGAGTTTATAAGGAGCTGCTTGTGAGTTTGAACTGTCAACCTTGCAGTTTAAACCAACCTTTCAGACCAGTGCTTATCCTACAGTGCCAACCAGGGCTCCAAAACCTCAGTTGTTGTTGTCAGGTGCCATCGAGTCAGAACCGACTCATAGCGACCCTATGCACAGCAGAACGAAACAATGTCCGATCCTGGGCCAACCTCACTACCGCTGCCACACTTGAGTCCATCAATGATGCCACACCTGGCC
>NW_006408519.1:21416118-21433803 GCF_000296735.1 Chrysochloris asiatica | reverse complement strand
GGAAACCCTGTACAGGGTCGCAATGGGTCGGAACCGACTCAACGGCACATAACAACAACAACAATAGATATGTCAAGACTGTATCCCTAGCCTAAAAAAAATTGCAGATGTCAACAAGTTGTCTGTGCCTTGAACAATGGTGACGTCTTCAGCTGGTGACCTAATAGACAGTAGAGGAGCATCCAGGATCATTTTCTTTGGTTCCTATGGCATCACCATATATCTACTAAGCTACAGAAATCAGAAATCTAGCAGTAATGATGAATCCCATTACCTGAAATACACCTCATCTAGTGTTCCGATTCACTGAGATACAGCCATAGATCATCCATTGTTGTTGCTGAGTGCTCTTAAGTTAGTTCCGACTCATAGCAACCTTATGCACAACAGAACTAAACACTACCCTAAAAGCAATTGTTTCTATGCTTGAGCTCATTCACGCTGCATCCATGTCAGTCCATCTTATTGGGGGTCTTCCTCTTTTTTGCTGACGTTCCACTTTGCCAAGCATGATGTCCTTCTTCAGAAATTGGTCCCTCATGATAACACGTCCGAAGCATGAGACTTTAAGTCCGCCTATATCTATATGCTCCATATAGTTTATCCATAGATTCTATCTCCTAGGTTTTTCTTGAACCCATCTCGTCTCTATTATCAACACTACTGCTTTTAGTTCAAGCACTCATCTTCCTTTCAGATAATCCACTCAGACTTTAACCTTTCTCCCTGATAACATTCTTGCCTACATACCCCAATGTTGGGAGCAACTGAGCCAAAGGTCTCTGACCTGGGGGTAGTTTAACTGAAGGATTGCAACTGAACAATTGTGGTCCAGAAACTCGGGCTGCACCCAGGTCAGTCTACTCCTTGAGGAACTTTCAGGGCTGCCTCAGGGGGCACGGAACTTGCAAGAGTTATATCCTTGTACACAGCCATGACCTTCAGCTCAGTCTGCGCAAACATCTAGCTGCTCTAATCTCTGTTTCCCTAGCTACCACAAGTTACATTCTTCTGAAAAAGTCCTGCTTACGGCATGCACAAACAACACCAGATGTTCTTGCTCTCTTTTCCCTGCCCCAAGCACTTCCCCTTTGATATGTGTATAAAATAAACTTGCTGCACTTGGTCTGGGTCACAATTTCTCCATCAGAGTGCTGCATCCCACCTAGTCCTAACTTTACTTAATTCATTAGTGGCTTGTGTCTTCCTTTTTCTTTCTAATCTCCCATTGCCCCTACTCAGGTTTAATCTCTCCGCTCAGGACATGGAGAACAGCTGATGCCAGATGCAGCACCCTAAGAAATCCACTTCCCTCATAGTTTTCAAATAGTCTTTCTAAAACACAAATTTCACAATGTTGAGTTTTTTTATGAGTCCTGGTGTCTACAGAATAAACAAGCTCTTTTTAACCAAGGTATACAAGTCCCTTTATGACATGACCTACTCCTCCAGATATAATTACACTTCCATGCATTGTGAAAAGCTAATTCCTCTGAACACTTTATTTTCTGTATCCTCCCCAGTAGCTTCCACGTACCAATATGTTTCACATGGAAAATCCCCACTGAGTTAAGACTCAGGTTCAGCATCATCTTCTCAAACCCATAGATGAGGAAAACAGTTTTGGCAATTGCATATCAGATAAGGGACTACTGTCTAAAATGTATTGTTGTTATTAAGTGCCATCAAGTCAGTTCCAACCCATAGTGACCCTGTATAGGGTTTCTGAGGAATATATAGTGAGCTTGAACTACTGACCTTGTAGTTCAAAATAGAGAATGTCAACACCTCAACAAGAAAAGGACCCAAGAATCCAATTTAAAAACGGGCAAAGGACATTAACAGACTCTTCACCAAAGATATCCAGGTAGCCAGCAAACATATGAAAAATGCTCATGGTCATTGGCCATTGTTGTTAAGTGTCTTCAAGTCAGTTCCAACTCCTAGTGATCCTGGATAGAGATTCCAAGGAGCTGGCGGATTTGAACTGCTAACTTTGTGGTTAATAGTCCAGTGCTTATCCTATAGCGCAACATCAGAACAAACAGAACAATCATGAAATATCATTTCATACCAAAACTAAGAGCAAAGTTCAAAAAACCAGAAAACAAACAAATACTGGTGAGAATGTGAAGAGACTAGAACCTTTATACACTGCTGGTGGCACTGAAAAATGGTGTAACCATGTGGAAACCAGTATGGAGCATATGGTTAGATCCTCAGTCCTGGTTTCTGGCACCTAGAAAATACTTACTGTATTATTGAAGCCCTGCCATATTGCAAAAGAATGCTGCTAACCAGAAGATTGGAGATTTGAACTCACCAAGACGTTATACCCACATGTCAGTTTAAACCCACCCAGATGTCAGTTTAAGGCCTGATGCAAGCCATGGTATTTTCAATAACCTCATATGCATGCGAAAGTTGGATAGTGAATAAGGAAGACTGTAGAATTGATGCATTTGAGTTATGGTGTTGGAGGAGAATATTGAAAGTGCCATGGATTACCAAAAGAACAAATAGATCTGTGTTGGAATAAGTACGGCCAGAGTTTTCATTGGAAGCCAGGATGGCCAGATTTCATCTTTCATATTTTGGACATATTGTCAGGAGGGACCAGTCTCTGGAGAAGGATATCATGTTTGATAAAGTGGAGGATCAAAGAAAAAGAGGAAGACCCCCAATGAGATGCATTAGCACAGTGGCAGCATCAATGGGCTTAAAGGTAGCAACAATTGTGAGTGCCCAGCATCAGGCAGTGTTTTGTTCTGTTGTGCATAGGGTCGCTATGAGTCGGTGCCAACTACAACAGAAGTTACACAGGAGAAAGACCTGTTGATCTGTTCCCCTAAAGATTACAGCTTAGAAAGCTTTATGGCGCTGTTTTCCTCTGTCACATGGGGCATCTATGAGTCAAAACTGACTCAACAGCACATAGTAGTAACATCAAATAGCTCTATAGAGTAAAATGTATGCAAGCCAGAACTTATATCAGAGAACAAAAACCCAAGTCATTTCCACTAACACAAAAGTGATAGAAAGGTGATAAGAATGTGTCCTGTCAAAGATGGAAAATGTTCCTAGGAAAACCAGGCGCCTTTGTTCCGGCTCTCAGAGGCTTCATTGTAGTTGTTTGTTGCTGTGTCTGCCTGTGATCCAGGCACTGTTGAGGCCAAAGGCCAATGTCTCTCCGCTCTGCATCCCAGCATCTCTCCCAGAGCCTGGCTCAGTGTGTGCTGAACAATTTAATGCACAGACACATGAATGAGCTGGCCAGGTCTCCAGGATTTCCTACTTGGCCAGCAAAACCCAAACGTGCTGCTTCAGTAGTGTATAGAGACCTCTCATGAGAAGCAAATCAAGTCCAGCTGGTGGAGATGCCATTTTAAAACAAACCAGATTTCAAGACACCAAAAGGTACATTGGTTACATGTGTCATGAATGTAAATAAAATATTTATATGTAAACCCTCAATTTTAATTTGGAAAAACAAGAACTTTTGCAAGATTCCTTTCAATTGCATCAAAGGCAACTTGAAAGAGCTGGGCTCTGATGTGTGGTCTAGAGAGAGTGGACATCCCATCTAGATTAAGGCTTATAAAGGATTCACTTTCATAATCGCTCTTGGGAGCACTGACATTCATTACATCATCTCCCTGTGACCACCATATTGAGGATGAAGAAATGAAAGAGTGAGAGGTCCCAGTTTTAGAACAAACCTGGGGTCTAGCAGATCCTGTGGTTCTGCATTAGGTCAGGGGGTCAGTGGGCCAAACAAATCAGTCTTGGAGGAAGTACAACCAGAATGCTCTTTAGATCAAGGATCGTGAGATTTGTACATGTTATCAGAAGGGACAAACAGATGAACTGGGTATCATGCTTGATAAAATAGAGGGCCAGCAAAAAAGAGGGGGACTATACAGAGTCACTAGTGTCCAGTGTGGTACTGTACAATCAGCACTGGACCACTAACCACAAGGTTGGCAGTTCAAACCCACCAACCACTCCTCAGAAAACCTATACAGGGTTGCTATGAGTCAGAATTGACTCTTAGCATTAACAACAATAATAACAATATTATTAGCAACAATAATCCAGGGTTACTATGACAGAATAGCACTTAACAACAGCAACAACTTCATGAGTTAGCCTGACATGGTGGTACAACAACGGGCTTAAACACAACAACAATTGTGAGGATGGCGCAAAACCGGACACATTTATTCTGTTATAGTTAAGTCCACTTACAGTCAACTTGATGGCAATTGAAAACAAACACAACACTTGGGCCCCAGAGTGATAGGTTGTCTTGTGAAAAAGGTGCCTATAAAAATGGCAGGGGAGTGGCTCTGACCTCCTCTAATTTCATAAATGGGAATGAGAATCAAGATCAATAGCCCAAGACTGAGACTGACTACTATGAGGCAGATGTTAGACATGCCTCTACACTCCAGAATTATTTACCAATTCTGCCACCAACTGTCCCTCTCATGACACTCTCTACTTCTCTGCTGAATTAAATGATTCATCACAGTGGCCACATAGAACTCACAGGCAATCCTCAAATGATAGTGGGGTTTATTAGGGAAGTAGTAGTTGTTGTTGTTGTTGTTTTTGGGTGCCATCGAGTCAGTTCTGACTCACAACAGAAGGAAACAGTGCCCTATCTAGGCCACCATCACAATCATTGAAACACTTGAGCCCATTGCTGCTGCCACTGTGCCAATCATCTCTTTGGGGTCTTCCTCTTTTTCACTGACTTTAACTTTACCAAGCATGATGTCCTTGTCCAGGTACTGGACATCCTGACACTATGTCTGAAGTACTAGTGATGAAGTCTGGCCATAATGGTTTCTAAGGAGCACTCTGTCTTGCTTCCAATACAGATGTGTTTGTCCTTCTGGAAGTTCATGGCACTTATGATACTCTTCTCCAACACCAGAACCCAAAGGCTTCAAATTTTCTATGGTATTCCTTATTCATTGTCTAATTGCATATGAGGTTATTGACAATACCATGGCTTAGATCAGGCACACCTTAGTCCTCAAACTGACATCTTTGTTACTGAAAACTTTAAAGAGCTCTTATGCAGCAGATTTGCCTAATGCAATACGTCGTTTGATTTCTTGACAGCTACTTCCCTGAGTGTTCATAGTGGATCCAAGCAAAACAAAGTCTTTGATGATGTCAATCTTTTCTCCATTTATCATGATATAATTTATTAGTCCAGTGGTGAGAATTTTTGTTTTCTTTACATTGAGGTGCAACCCATACTGAAGACTGGTCTTTGATCTTCATCAGTAAGTATTTTAAATCCTCTTCACTTTCAGCAAGCAAGGTCATATCATCTGGATACAACCAGATTGCTAATGAATCTTCTTTCAATCCTGATGCTACGTTATTCATAAAACCCAGCTTCATGGATTATTTGCTCAGCATACAAATTGAATAAGTGTGGTGAAAGAATACATCAACCCTGGTGCATACCTTTCCTGATTTTAAACCATTCGGTGGATGAAACATTGAATGATGCGGAAAGCATCAAAAAAAGAAGGAAGGAATACACAGAGTCACTGAACCAAAAAGAAATGGTTGATGCTCAACCATTTCAAGAGACAGCATATGATCCAGAGCCAACAGTACTGAAGGAAGAAGTCCAAGGTAAACAACAAGACTCCAGGAATACAACTACCTGGCCAACTGATTTGAAGAAATCTATACTTGTGCCCATTCAAAGAAAGATGACCCAACAGAATGCAGAAATCATTGGACCATATCATTAATATTGTACCCAAATAAATTTTTGCTTAAAATAATTCAAAAATGGCTGTAACAGTACATTGACAGAGAACTGCCAGAGGTTTAAGCCAGATTCAGATGAGGAGGATGTCCTTGCTGACATCAGATGAATCTTGGCTGAAAGCAGAGAACACCAGAAAGATGCTTACCTGTGCTCTATTGCCCATACAAAGGCTTTCAATTGTGTGGATCATAACAAGCTATGGATAACATTATGAAGAATGGGTATTCCAGAACACTTACTTGTGCTCATGAAGAACATATACATAGTCCAAGAGGCAGTAATTCGAACAAAACAAGGGGACACTGAATGGTTTAAAATCAGGAAAGGTGTGTGCCAGGGATGTAGCTGTTGTTGTTGTTAGGTGCCTTTGAGTCAGCTCCAATTCAAAACAACACTGTATAGGGTTTCCAAGGAGCAGCTGGTGGATTTGAACCACCAACCTTGCAGATCAAATTGACCTGTGGTCCAGCACATTATCCCACAGCACCACACCAGGACTCCAGGGAAGTAGTAACAGGCTACAATTCAGGTTCAGGAACACTCAGGGTGGAGTTCTTCTATCAGGATAGCCTCTTCTCAGCCGTGACCATACATACACCTCTCTCAGGTCCTCAGCCACTAGGCCTGGTCTCTGCCTTGCTTGGGCAAGTGTTACAAAGCTCTTTAAGTACTGATGATAAAGTGCCCAAAGGTACCCCACTCCAGGTGGCCACCTTGCCCAGACGTTGTTTATAACATTGTGGTTTCTAATTGGTCTAGGACGGGAGTCATCTCAGACTCATCCATCCCCAAGATGTAGGATTTGGAACTTAAGGAGAAGTAAATCAAGTTCCTTGGTTAATTTGGAAAATTATATTTCCTGAGTTGCTACATCATCAGATTGTTGTTGTTGTTGTTATGTGCTGTGGAGTCCGTTCCAACTCATAGTGACCCTGTACAGGGTTTCCGAGGCTGTAATTCTTTATGGGAGCAGAATGCCTCATCTTTCTCCCGCGGAACAGCTGGTAGTTTCAAACTGCTGACCTTATGGTTCACAGTCCGATTTGTAACCACTATGCTACCAGAGGTCCAGATTAGTCTATGCAAAAACCATGTGGAAGCCATGTCTGACTTCTTCTGGCTTCACAAGGGGAAAAGTGATTCAAACTCAAAATCAGTCCAAGGCCTTTTCCTATGAAGCAGAGGTCAGACATGCTTCCATCCTACAAACTTCTTTACCCTATTCTGACACGAACTATTCCTCCCGCAGCACTCTCTGCTTCACCTCTGGGTGTGATAATCTATTGCAATGGCCTCACAGAACTTATAAAAATACTTACAATTATGGAGTTTATTAGGAAAGTGAACAGGTCACAATTCACAAGCAAAACCAACTCAGGATGCAGCAGTTTTACAATCAGGAATGCCTCTTCTCTGCCATACTGCAGACACGCCTCACTCTTGTCTTTGGCTTCTCAGCTCTGTGGACCCTTGACCTCTGCGCTACTCAGACAAATGTTACAAAGCTCTGTTGTCAGTCTGTGAATGCCCAAAGGGCACATTCTGCATGCTTGCCTCTTGCCCTTAGGCTCTCAACTTTCTGCAGCCCAGAGACCTAAAGCCAACAGCTGTTCTGTGTCTCCATGCCGTCATCTCAGCTGTCACCGATTTTCAAGGTAGGGATGTCACACTCCACTCATACTCCTCCTTCTTAATGGTTACTGGGATATCTGTTCCTGCTCCTGAGATGGCTCCTTTTAAACCTAGTGAGATGGTAAATCCCAGCCTTAGAGTCTGGGGGTTACCTTATTTGCATTGTCCTATGTGGTGCTCCAGGATCATGCACTGGACTGCAATATTGGTTTGAACCGCAAAGTTTGTTTGAACCTCAAGTTTGGTGGTTCAAACTCACCAGCTGCTCCTCAGCAACCCTTATACAGGGTTGTTATGAGTGGGAACCAACTCATTTGGTGGGAATTAAGAAGACATTGGATAAAAAAGCCATATCAAGTAAACCCACGGTACCGCAGTCAACCACCACCACCAAATAACAACAACCATTTCTACTCATGCTGACTCCGTGTGTGTCAAAGTAGCACTGTGCTCCACACAGGATTTTCAATGGCTGCGATCTTCCAGAAGAGAGCACCAGGCTTGGCTTCTACTGTTCCTGAACCTCTACTTCAGTTCTGGCAATAAAGCACATTGACTGTATCACCCAAAGATGCTAACCTACTGCAGTGGTATTTTCAATAAATTTTGTGGATCACAACCAGAATTTTCTAAGTGGAGCATAATGGATAGAGAAGTACAATAGTAGGAGTGAATCAAATGCCACAGTAGCCCATATTTTATGCACGTTATGTTACAGATGTGTGGGAGTATGTGTGTAGCTGTTGCTGAAACATTTGAATGGTGTTACCCAAAGATGCAATTATTATTAAATCCATTTTACAGATGAATGAACTGAGGCTCCAAGATCTTAATGAAAACACTGAAGATCACATAACTGACAAGCGGCAGAGCACACTGGACTTACCAATATGCAAACATATACCACTCTCTTCTGGAGAAGGCAAAACTTACTAATGAAAAAATGAACAATATCTGCAGTGAAGTGTCACACACGTGTTATAAATTACTATTTTTTAACCCTCCTAGTTTAACAGTGCCACAACTTCCTAACTGTATTCTTGAGACTTAACATTTTCCAGACTCAATGATTTATTCACTCTCAGAACCCTGACCACAGTTTGAACTCCAGCTCAATTTTTTCACTTTCATCACTTTCAAGCGTGGTTTGAACTCTTAAACTGTGAGTCGGTTGACTTTGGTTTCTTTCCTTCATTATCCTAAGTACATCACTTCACCGTGAGGAGCCACCACACCCCACTTCTTGGCTCTCCCCAGCTTCCTGTGAAGCCCCCACCCCTGAGCTCAGCCCACCAGCTCCGGGCACACCTGGCTGCACCAGCAGACCCCCATAACAGAGGGGACAGACTTGCAAATGAGCACTGCACCTGGACAAACAGGACTCAAATAGTTTGGCTCCAAGGACAACAGTGCTCTGCTGGATCATTTTACTGGCTACAGCGGGGTCCATCTCATGGAGAAATTCTTTCCAAAGTCAGTGCCGGTAAAACCTAAGAATGTCTTTCATTAGCATGACAGACTTCAGAGTTGTTTTCACAATTTAGAAATAATACTAAAGTGTATTCAATGATTTCATGTGCTTTTCTCTTTGAGCCTCCAGATTATGTGTTTACTGTAGTCCCGCGGAGCACTGATCCCGCACACAAACTCCTTGGGCCTACTGGGAAGTGAAGGCACAAAGTACTCAAACCACGAAGTCAGAGGAAAAGCAGAGCACCCCGCCCATACTCACAAAGCTAAGGAGGGTTCCTCCTGAAGGTAGATGCTATTTTGGAGGAATTAGGGGTGCATTTGTGTATCTTTGTGTTTGTTTTTAAAAATGAAAGCCAGTTACCGTACATTGAGTCCACCCCAGCTCATGGTAACCCTATGTGTGTCAGAGGAGAACTGTGCTCTGTAAGGTTTTCAATAACTGAGTTTCTCGAAGTAGATTCCCAGGACTTTCTTCTGAAGCACCTCTGGGTGAACTTGAGCCTCCAACTTGCTTTATTGTTGTGGTCAAGTGCTGTGGGGTTGATTCTAAATCTTTGCAGGAGTAGAAAGTCTCATCTTTCTGATAAGCAGAGCAGCTGGTGGGTTCCAACCACCAACCTTGTGGTTTGTAGTCCAGTGCTTATCCTATGGAGCCACTATGCTCCCTCAACTTTTTGATTAATAGCCATATATACTAACTATTGGCACCAACTAGGGATTAAGTTGCTGGAGAAGGATGTTTGTTAGGGTGGAGGGTCAGAGAAAAAGAGGAAGACCCCAGCGAGACGGATTGGCCAAGTGGCAGCATCAATGGGCTCAAGCATGGCAACAATTATGAGGTTGGCCCAGGATCAGGCAGTGTTTCGTTCTGCTGTGCATAAGTTCTCTATGAGTCGGTACCAATTTGATGGTGGTGCTGTGGGTTAATGCGCCAGACTGCAAAGCTGTTTGAACTGCAATGTCAGTGGTTCAAGCTCACCAGCTGCTCCTTGGAAATCCTCTACAGGGTCACTATGGGTCAGAATTGACTCAGCAGCACTTAACAACAACAACAACAACAGGGACTAAGTAGACATTTCGTTCTTTCTCTTTCACATAAGCAAAATTCAGGTGTAACTAGTCCAGGGATGATGTGTCAAATCCAGAACTCCGGAACCCAAGCTCCTTTCTATTGTAGTTCTGCCATTCTTGACACAGGCTTCTATTTCCGTGTCCACAGTGATATTCACTCCACATCTGTATTCCAGCCAGTAGGAAGGAATGCAGAAAAGGAAAGACATGCTCCCTCTCTTTAAGGAAATCAACACATAACCCTTGTGCTTTTGTAACAGCCTTTGTCCCAACGTAGTCACCTGGTCACACTTATTTGAAAAGGAGGCATAGAAATGTAGTCTTTATTCTCAGCAATTGTTACCCAGCTAAAAGTCCAGAGTTCTATCCTCAGGAGGATGGCAAGCATGGATGCTGGAGGACAGGTAGCACTCTGAATCACATCATGTCATCAGCTAGTCTGAAAAGCTGGCCTATCTGAAGAACATGGCACCAAGCCTGGAGGAAGACTCACTAGCAACTTGTGACATGCAGATGACACAACCTTGCTTGATGAAATTGAAGAGAACTTGAAGCACTTGCCAATGAAGATCAAACACTACATATAGCCTTCAGTATGGATTGCACCTCATCATAAAGGAAACAGAAATCCTCACAGCTGGACCAATAAACAACATCATGATAAATGGAGAAAAGATTGACGTTGTGAAGGATTTCAGTTTACTTGGATCCACAATCAAAATCCACAGAAGCTTCTGTGAAGAAGTAAAATGATGCATTGCACTAGGCAAATGTGCTGCAAAAGAACTCTTTAAAATCTTTTAAAAGCAAAGATATCATATTGACAACTAAAATGCACCTGATTCAACCATGGTATTTTCAATAGATTCATTTGCATGGGAAAGGCGGACAGTGAATAAGGAAGAATTGATGTCTTTGAATTATGGTGTTGGCAAAGAATATCGAATATACCACTGCCTGCCAAAAGAACAAATAAATCTTTCTTGAAGAAATGCTCCTTGGAAGTAAGATTGGGAAGACTTCAGCTCTCATACTTTGGACATGTTATCGGGAGGGACCAGTCTCTGGAGGAGGACATCATGCTTGGTAAAGTAGAGGGTCAGTGAAAAAGTTACAACACTCAAAGAGATGGATTGACACAAAGGGCCCAACCATAGCCCAAATGCAGGAAGAGGCAGCATTTTGTTTTGTTGTACGTAAGGGCACTATGAGTCAGGACCCACTGAATGGACCCTAACAACAACAGTCTTTCTTCAAAGAACGCTGGAGGACCAATGGTTAAGCACTCAGCCACTAACCAAGAAGTCAAGGTTTCAAGGGAGAAAAGACTTGCTGATCTGCTCCCGTAACCATTGTTGTTGTTGTTAAGTGCCGTCGAGTCAGTTCTGACTCATAGCAATCCTGTGTAGCGTTGCCTAGGAGCGGCTGGTGAGCCTGAACTGCCGACTTTGTGGTTCAACTCAATTTTGTAGTCCAGCACCTCATCCCACAGCACCACGCCAGGACTCCTAGCAAATACCACAGGGCAGATGTATATGTTAATATGTGTTGTTGTGAAGTGCTGTTGAGGCAGTTCTGACTCATAGTGACCCTATGTAGGATTTCTAAGGAGCAACTAGTGAATTTGAACCACCAACCTTGTGGTTAGCAGCCCAGTGCTTATCCTACAGCCCCACATCAGAACTCCATTATATAGGGTGGACATAAGTCTGAATTGACTAATTCCCATGAACAGTATTTCCTCATGTAGAAGCTTACAATTTTCCTTTGCTTGGACTTTGAGTCCCAATACCTTCTCCATCCCAGGTGATGATTTTAATGTTCCTGCTGTTGCCATTTTTGTCATTTTGCCCTCTCAGGGGGCATCTTTGAATCTGGAGGAATCATAAAGAGAAGGGTTTGTGGCTAAACAGGTCTGACAGCAGAGCCCTTCTAATTCAGTTGGACTAACCACCCAGGCTGTGAGAGACAAGCTTCTGGCTCCCCTTGCTGGGGAGGAGGTGGGGACTTTGTCAGTCTTGTCTCTCTTGGCAGAAATGGGCTTTGATCAAGGGGAGCAGGCAGAGACAGTGATGTAATATGGAAACCCTAGAACTCCATTGCTGTCGAGTTGATTCTGACTCATAGCAACCCTACAGGAGAAAGCATATTTGCTCCACGTGATTTCTAAGCCTCCAATCTTTACCCTGGAATCTTGGTGTGGCACTGCGGGTTAATGCACAGGACTGCAAGGTTGGTGGTTCAAGCTCACCAGCCACTCATCAGAAACCCTATTCAGAATCACTGTGAGTTGGAACCAACTTGTTGGCACTTAACAACAACAACAATCTTTACCGAAACAGACTGCCACATGTATCTCCCATGGAATGGCTGGTAGGTTCAAACTACCGACCTTGCAGTTAGTTGTCAAGTGCTTAACCACTGTGCCACCAGGGCTGCTCCTTTGCAGGTCAGTGTAAATTAAATTCTATAGAGCATGAGACTGATGAGTTTCAAGATAGTGGCAATAGAACATTGAACCAATTATGAGGCCTTTTTTAAATGCCAGGACCTGCGCCACACAGCCAGTTCTGAGGGTAGAATAAAGGAATACACAATCACAGTGATGGTTCCTTCTCCTGAAATCCTTTTCTAGACCAGAGAAAGGTTAGAACCCACCCAGTGGCCCGGTGGGAGAGAAACCCTGCTGATTTACTCCCATAAAGATTAAGAAACTAGAAAACCTGATGGAGCAGTTCTCCTCTGACACAGGGGATCTCTGTGAGTTGAAATTGACTCAATGGCTCCTAAGAATACCACCAGATCAGGGAACACTACTACTGGCCAAATTCAGTGACTCTAGTAGCTGCTTTGAGCCCTTATAGCAAACACTGTTGGAAGTACATCTGTGCAACTTGCGATGTTTCAAGAAAGGCTGGCTCCATTTTCCAGTCCAGAGATCATGGTTAAGCCAATCGCATGGCCCTACTTCCTGTCCAGTGACTATCAGTGACATATGACTGAAATGTGAGAACTAACGCCTGGGCCATCATAGCAGCTGGTTGGTAGTCTGAAGCCACTGAGGAGGGCGTAGTTGAGGGTGCTGCACAGAGGCAGAGATGGACTGCAGATAAATCAGTGGAACAGCTCACCCTGGATTGGCATTAAGTGAGAGAAACAAAGCCATTATTATTTAAGCTAGTTGCATTGTAGGTTTTCTGTTACTTGCAGCCCAAGCATCTTTCTTAGTTATCCAGTACTGCTATCGCAAATTTATTCTCTCATGGTTTAGGAGGCTAGAATTCTAAATTCACAGTACCAGTTCTGGAGAAAAGTCCTGGTCTCCTTTCAGCATTAATTGGTCCAGCATTCCTTGAGTTCTTCATGTGCCTTGGTATCAGTCTTCCTCTATATCTAGGAGCTTCATAACACAGAGACCCCATGTTCAAAAAATGCCTTCCACTCCCAGATCATCCTTCTTGGTGGCAGTGGGACCCTCTGAGCTGAGCTCACTTCGCACTCCTTTTATTTCTCAAAAGATATTGACTCAAGATAATAACCTAATTGTGTAGATTGCATCTGGTCTCATTAACATCATAGAAGTGAGGTTTTATAGCACATGGGGTAATTACACTAGATCAAAGGTGATCGCATCATGGGGTGATTACATCATATTAGATTTCATCATGGAGATGATGACTACATCTGAACTGTCAAACCACTGAGAATCCTAGCCAAGCCAACTTGACACAAAACCTGAACTAGCACAGCATCCTACAGAATGTCCCCAAATATCCTAAGATTCAAATTTAGGCACAGAAGAATCTGTGTCCCTTTTCACTCACTCTGTGGCTATAGAGGTATATCTGATACCTAAGTCTGTATAACCTCTTTATTTAGCCATAGGAAAAACAAAAAATCCATAACCGTTGCTTCCAATTCACAGTGACACCATGTGTTACAGACTAGAACAGCTCCACAGGGTTTTCTTAGCTGAAATCTTTACAGAGACCTGTCATCGAGCCTTTCTTTTATGATGCAGCTGGGTGGTGTCAAATCGTCAACCTTTAGGTCAATAGTTGAGCGCAAACCATTTAACATATTATCAATGGTTATATTTGAAGACCATTTTAAAAGGCACTTTTTCCTGCAAATTCCCTTAGCCTTTCCTGCTAGGTGTAACTACCAGTTGGACATTTTCTTGGCAAGTAACTGTCTGAAAACAACTTGCTTCTTAACAGAATGGGGATCACAGCAGTCCCAGATGCAAGTCCCCTCAGTCATTTGTGTTCCATCGAAAAACCCTCCCAGGCAATCAACAAAATGATGCCACATCACAAAGACTTGACCCTCATCTGCCCATTGTGTTACTTTAATTACAAACATATGGAAGAACAAATGAGCTGATTCTCTGGGGCAAGCCAGGCGGTGACAGAACCCAACCCAGAGGGATGCCAGATTTCCTGGGCAAGGCCATGTTTTCCTGGGGCACTTTGTACAATTCAGGGAAGACACAGCAGCAGGTATATGTTATTTTGGTTTAGCTACCCCTCAGCACAAGACACAGACACTCATGAGAAATGATCACGTGGGTCCAAGCGTGGTTCTCAGTGCCTGAAGAGCTGCTTGTTTTCAGTTCTCTGACTGGACCATCCTCACCTATGCTCTGCCACAGCTATCAGCCTTGAGTGCTGGTCAGCCAACCCAGGCTGTGTCAGCACCCACAAAACCAGAGGAACGACGGCAGTGACTAGATGAATGCGTGGGTATGCAGGCAGCATGGCATACCCATAAGATGCAGACTATGATTCACCATCCTTGTTCAATCTGTACGCTGAGCATATCATCCAAGAAGCTGGATTGGATGAAGACAAATGTGGCATCAGGATCGGAAGAAGACTCATTAACCAGCTGCGATATGCAGCGGATACAACCTTGCTTGCTGAAATCTTACTGATGAAGATCAAAGAGCACAGCCTTCAGTATGGGTTGTACCTCAATGTAAAAGAAAAAACAAAAATCCTCACCACTGGACCAATAAGCAACATTCATATAAATGGAGAAAAGATTGAAGTTATCAAAGACTTCATTTTGCTTGGATGCACCATCAACACTCCAGGAAGAAGCACACGTATTGCATTAGGCAAATCTGCTGCACAAGACCTCTTTAAAGAACAAAGTTTGAGGACTAAGGTGCACTTGACCCAAGTCATGGTATTTTCAATAACCTCATATGCATGTGAAAGTTGGACAATGAATAAAAAGACTATAGAAGAATTCATTCATTTGAGTTATGGCATTGGAGGAGAATGTTAAAAGTACCATAGACTGCCAAAAAGAACAAACAAATCTGTGTTGGAAGAAGTACAGCTAGAATGCTCCTTAGAGGTCAGGATAGCCAAACTTCATCTCTCATACTTCGGACATATTATCAGGAGGGACCAGTCCCTGGAGAAGGACATCATACTTGGTATAAGGTGGAGAGTCAAAGAAAAAAAGGAAGACCCCCAATGAGATGGATTGGTACAGTGGCTGTGACAACGTGCTCTAGCCCTCACAATGATCGTGAGGTTGGCGCAGGACTGGGCAGTATTTCGTTCTGTTGTGTATAAGGTTTCTATGAGTTGTTACTGATTCAATGACACCTAATAACAACAGTGTATGGGAGGAGGGGGGAGCTTAGTTCTATATTTCTCACTAACTCCCAGGTATTGCTGATGTTGCTGGTCTCTAGACCACTCTGTGAAGAATGGGGGACTGAGATTCCTTGGGATTAACTTCAAACCATGATAAAACTAGGGCTTTCCTTTCTGTTGGGAGCCTTGGATTGCCCTGGTTCAGCAGGAAGCTTGTGGTGCATCAGTCTAGGCATCTTCAGTAGATGAAGCTGAGGTACAAGAATACGAAGACTTCTGTGAGAGAGTGAGAAAATAATGCAAACATGGAGTATGTCCTGGCACTCTTGGAGTTCTGGACTCAGTGTTCCGGAAGTCCCACTGAATCCTTCAAGGTTGGCTGCTCAACACTTCCCCAGACTGCCAGAGCCCATAACTTCCCATCTTTGCATAACCAACTAGATTTGAATTTCTATTGTTTACAACCAAGAGTCCGAACCCCTGTGTATTATAATGCAATGCCTAAATAAATGATGGTATAACCCTACAGAAGAATTATACAGTTGTCAAAAGCATTATTTTAAATATACATATATTGTTTGTTGTTATTCTTAAGTACCATAGAGTCAGTTCAGCCTCATAGTGACCCTGTATAGGGTTTCCCAAGAGTGACTGGTGAGTTTGAACCACTGCCCCTGCTGTTCAAACCAAGCTTGCGGTCCTGTGCTTATCCTAAAGCACCACACCATGACTTCATGTATATATTGTTGTTGTTGTGAAGTACCTTTGACTCAGTTCCGATTCATGTGATCTATATGGGTTTCAGAGGACTAGTTGGTGGATTTGAACTACCAATCTTGCAGTTCAAGCCGACCTGTCAGCCCAGTGAATTATTGCTGTTATTCAGTGCTGTTGAGTCGGTTCCAACCCACAGCGACCCTGTATAGGGTTTCCAAGGAGTGACTGGTGAGTTTGAACCGCAGACTTTGTGGTGCAAACCAAACTTGTGGTTGACCTCTTCTCCTATAATGCCACACCAAGACTCATTATAGCATTGATAAATATTCATCATAACAGGTTAAGTGGGGAAAAAAGGAGAACACCAATGTATATATACAGAATGATCTGAACCATACATAATCTTGAAGAATATTGACCATCAGTACTCAAAAACATGAACAGTAGTTGTTGTGGTAGGCTGCAAAATGTCCATTCAAATCTGCCCATATCCTAATCCCAGAAACTGTGTATGTTAACTCATGAGGGGGCTTCATAATGCTTGGGGACAAATGGAATGAAAAGATTGTGGAATTTTTCCACAAACTTTTTGAAGCCTCCTCAAATATGGCAAAAGGCACTTTATAGATGTCATTGCATTGGAGGGATTTTGAGATGGGGAGATTGCCCTGGATAATTGGGTGAGCCTAGTGTAATCAAAACCATCTCTATGCAATAGATGCAGGAGGAGTCAGATTCAGAGGCAGCTGTTGATGATGATGCTGCGTGATGTTGAATCAGTTCCCACTCATAGAAACCTTGTAAATCTTTAAGGAAGCAGAAAACCTCATCTTTTACCCATGAAGCAGTCAGTAGCTTTGAATTGCTGACCTTGAGGTTAGCAGCCCTATGCATAACCCACTATGCTACCAGAGCTCCTTTCAGAATCAGAGGAGAAGGCAATACAATGATGGAGGTAGAGATAGGCGTGATTTGCTTTGAAAAAAAATCAAGGAGCCACAGGCAAGGAATTTGAGGGGCCACTGGAAGCTGAGGAAGACCAGGAAATGTATTCTCCCTACAGAGTCTCCAGAAGGAACCAGGTTTGCTAACAACTCGATGTGAATCCACTGAACCGGATTTCAGACTTTTCACCTTCAGGACTATAAGAGAATAATCTGTGTTGTTTTAAGCCATAACTCTGTGATGATTTGTTACAGCAACAACAGGAAGCTAATACAGTAGTTGTCTGTATTTTCCTTTGATCAATGTATATATATATTGTTGTTGTTGTTGTTAAGTGCCATCGAGTCGGATCCGACCCATAGCGAACCTGTACAGGGTTTCCGAGGGTGTAAATCTTTACGGGAGTAGAAAGCCTCATCTTTCTCCCGC
>NW_006408519.1:21414731-21416018 GCF_000296735.1 Chrysochloris asiatica | reverse complement strand
GCTGATAAGTTGTGGTTAAGTGCCGTTGTGTCAGTTCTGACTCATAGCAATCCTGTATAGGGTTTCTGAGAAGCAGAAACCGCCAACCTTGCAGTTCAAACCTACCTTGCGGTCCAGTACATTAACCCACAGCACCACGCCAAAACTCCATATGATAAGAGGTAATATTAATAATAGTTTATACATTTTAATGAGCCCTGGTATGGTGCTGTAGGATAAGTACTGGATTCATAACTGAAAGGTCAGCAGTTTAAACTCACCAACTGCTCTTGGACAACCTGTACAGGGTCACTATGAGTTAGAATCGACTCAATGGCACAAAACAACAACAATACATTTTATCATAACTTAGTTACTATTGTTTCTAAAACTGTAAAATCTAGAATGCAGTCTTCTTTCAACAGAGACTTTAGGAAACTCTCACCCTATAATGTAGAATTCTAACCACACCATTCCCCTGGATAACTCTTGATTCTGCTGTTAGTCCCTAGCAGATGACTTAACAAAATACATTCATAAGATCAACACATAATGAAAACTAAAAGGCACAGTGACACACTCAAGGCACAGAGCGCATCAAAGGCAGAGCAAGTTCAGGGCTCCGCTTGGGATTCCCATCTCTACTTGGTGTATTCCCAGCACAGTAATTCTGGAATCGTAATTTTTAATTACCAGGACCAACAACAAAAGCCACATAACTAGTTCATGTCTAGGAGACTATTGAAATCCTGAAGACTGCTCATGAAACAACCAATGAGGCTAAAGAGCTCTGGTCTAACATTTCCAGCTGGACTCATGAGCCCATTCCCTGAACCTCCATCATCCTCTGTGTACATTTAACTCTGTCATACATACACCATCACATCCTAACAGAATCATTTGTTTATGAACCCATCTTCCCAGCTAGACTTTGATTTCCTGTAGTGTGGGAACCATCTACACCTTACACTCAAGACAGTGCTTGGCATAGACAGGGCATTCAATGAATGTTTGTTGAATTTACTGAAATTGAATCCTGGTGTTAGCAACTTGAATCTTAGAACTCTTCCTTACCAAAGATAATAATTTATTCTCTTGACTCCACCTTCAAAGAACTTGCTGAAGGGGAACCACACCTTGGTCAGCCTTCCCCCAGGCTGAGTGAGCCAACATGAGATTTTATTCTAGGGGAAACCTGTCAATCTCTGCATAACTTGAGTTTCTTTTTCAAAGGGTAAAATTTAGATAGTGCTCTGGACCTCCCAATCAATTCAAGATGAATGAAGAAAGGTGCATTCACATCCTCAT
>NW_006408519.1:21411274-21413146 GCF_000296735.1 Chrysochloris asiatica | reverse complement strand
GAAGACGGACTTACAAGCTTTCTATGGTGATATTTCTGGCTATTCCTTCCTCTCCCCATCAAGTGTCTATTTTATAATAGTATGCCAGGAAAACCAAGATTCATAAGACAGCCAAACATATTAATAATATTTCCCCCCTTTTGTCCATTCCAACCATGTCTTACTCCCTGTATCCCAGAGCCCTGTTGTTCCAAGGTTGTGCACACATCCTCTTATTTTTTATCCTCGGGATCAATTCAAGTCAGGCCAACATTAGTTGCTGCAAACTCCATCCCTTCCTCTTTAGAAAGGTTTCCTTAACATGAATGGAGGTGCAAAAACATGTTACATTTTCCAGAAATCCCAACTATAACTTTTAATAGTTGAGATACACTAGGCATATCATTGGTCTGAAACTCATGCCTGTCATTTTTATCTCTCTGAACTTCAATTCCCTCATCTAGATAACATTGAAAGGACAAAGGAGTAGATTTGAATCAATGGAAGCCCAAGTTAGAGAGCCTGAAGATAAATCTCTCAATATTAGTAAACTAGAAGAACAATCAGAGAATAGAAGGGAAAAAAAATCCAAAGAAAGCATAAGATTTATGTCGGATACCATGAGGATGAAAAATCTATGGGTGATTGGAATTCCAAAACAAGAAGAGACAGTCAAATCCACAGAGGAAATTATTGAAGAGCTGTTGGAAGAAAATTTCTCTCACATCAAGAAAGATAAGAAGACATATGTTCAAGGTGCCAAAAGAATACCAAACAGGACAGATCCCTAAAAGAAACACTTAGACCTATCATAATCAAAAATTGCCAGAATCAAAGACAAGGAAAGACTCCTGAGACCAGCTCAGGAAAAACAAAAAGTTCCTTATAAAGAAGAATCAATACAACTAAGCTCTGATGTCTTAGCAGAAAACATGCAGGCAAGAAAGCAATGGAATGATATATACAAAACTCTGAATTTAAAAAAAAACAAAACCAAGAATCATGTACCCACCCAGCAAAGCAGTCTCACAAAATAAGGATAAGGACATTTTCAGATAAACAGAAATCAAAAGAATTTATAATAAGCAGATAAAATTTACTAAAAACACTAAAGAGTGTTCTTTGGACTGAGAATCAGTAACAGCAGACAACTTGAGATTAACAAACACAACAACAATACCCAAAACTCATATGTTGTTGTTGTTGTTGTTGTTGTTGTTGTTAAGTGCCATCGATTCAAATCCGACCTATAGCGACCCTGTATAGGGTTTCCAAGGGGCAGCTGGTGAGCTTGAATCACCAACCTTGCAGTTCAAACAACTTTGAAGTCTGACAACACCAGACCGGGACTCCTAGTGCAGATATAAAAGTATTTAAAGTGGAACAAACCCACAAGCCTAAAACTAGGGAACCAAAGATAGCAATATATAATAAAAAACAACTACAAAGCAAAATGAGGGGATAATGTAGATACAGAACTTCCAAAAGATGAGGAAGTCAGGTAAATAGCAACATACACCAGACTGTTTGAAGCTAAGGACAGAATTAATAAATAGAGGGTAACCTCAAAGAAAATTAATAAACCTGCACATCATAATAAAAAAGAGAAAAATCAGAAAGATTTAGAAAGCATTAAAACATCAGCAACGAAGAAAAGTTTTTTAAAAACCACAAGTAAATGAACTCATCGCAGAAAATTACATGGAACAAAGAAACCAACAGCACCAAAAATAAACACGGCAAAATAACAACAATTAACTCATGCCTGGTGTGGCGTTATAGGATAAAGCACTGGACTGCAAAGTTGGTTTGAACTGCAAGTTTGGTGGTCCAAACTCACCAGCTGCTCCTCAGACCCAACACAACAGTACTTATCAACAACAACAGCATCGA
>NW_006408519.1:21404775-21410964 GCF_000296735.1 Chrysochloris asiatica | reverse complement strand
TAAATATCTACACTCCCAATGAAACTATAATAAATGTCTCTGCTTCCAAAGACCACGGCCACTACCTCCATCTCCTCCTTTTCTGTTGCTGCTGCTGCCACCTCCATTACAGGTATTGTGATTTGGGACTCCGCTGTGGTGCTGTAGGATCAGCACTGGATTGCGAACCACAAGGTTGGCAGTTCAAACCCCCCAGCGGCTCTTTGGGAACCCTATACATGGGAGCTATTAGTTAGAAATGACTTGATGGCACTTAAAAAACAGTGAAAGAACCTCAAAATATATAAAACAAACTCCAATATAACTGAAGAAAGAAACAGGCAACTCCACAAGAATAGTAGGAGATTTTAATACACCACTTTCGATGAAGGATAAAATAACTAGAAAGAAACCCAAAACAGATACAGAAGAATTAAACAACTCAATCAACCGACTTTGCCTTATATACCTACACAAAGCACTCAGCCCAACAACAGCACAGTATAGTTTCTTCTCCAGTGCACATAGAACATTCTCCAGAATAGATCATATGTTAGGCCACAAAGTAAACCTCGATAAGTTTTAAAACATCAAAGTGCTACAAAGCATCTTTTCTGATCACAATGCTATATGATTAGAAATCAACAAGAGGAAGATCAAGGGAAAAAAATCAAATGCATGGAGATTGAATAACACCCTGTTTGAAGCTACTGGGTAATAGAAGAAATAAAACATGAAATAAAAATAATCCTTGAATTAAATGAAAATGACAACACTGCACACTAAAACCTCTGGGACACAGTAAAAGCAGTGCTCAGAGAGGAATTTATAGCAATAAATGCACACATTCAAAAAGAAGAAAGAGCCAAAATCAACACCTAATCCAGCAGGTAGAACAATAGCTGTAAAGTAAATGTACAACTACCAGAAAAGAAGAAAGAAAGAATAAAGGTTAGAGCAGAAATAAATGAAATAGAAAATTGAAAGAATCAACAAGGCAAGAAGCTGATGCTTTGAAAGGATTAATAAAATTGACAAACCTTTGGCAAATATAACAAAAGGAGAAGATGCAAATAACAAGAATAAGAAATTATATGGGTGCTGTCATAACAGAACCAATAGAAATAAAAAAGGTAACAACAGAATACTATGAAGAATTATATTCCTACAAATTTGAAGATACAGAAGAAATGGACAAATTTCTAGATATACATGACCTACCTAAACTAAGATATACTGAAGAAGAAAATTTGAACAGACCTTTAACAAAAGAAGAATTTGATTGTCATCAAAAAACTCTAAACAACAAAAAAGTCCAGGCCCAGATGATTTTACTGGTGAATTCTATTAAACATTCAAAGAAGACCTGACATCAATTCTACTTGAATTATTCCAAAACATAGAAAAGGACGGAGAACTCCCAAATATATATATATATATCTCAACCAAAGGAATACAGAAACCAGAAAACAATATCATTAATATCATATGCAAGCAAAATTTTGCTGAAAATCATTTTAAAACTGTTAAAACTGTTGCAACAATATAAAGACCATGTACTGCCAGAAATTCACACTGGATTCAAAAGAGATTGTGGAACAAATGATATCGTTGTTGGTGTCAGATGGTTCTTAGTTGAAAGCAGAAAATGTCAGAAGGATATTTACTTGTGCTTTATTGACTACACAAATGCTTTTGGCTGTGTATATCATGACAAGCTATGATAACATTGCAAAGATTGGGTATTCCAGAACAGTTCATTGTACTCATGAGGAACCTGTACATAGACCAAGAGGCAGTCATTCAAACAGAAGAGGATACTGAATGGTTTAAAATCAGGAAAGGCATGTGCATGGGTTGTATTCTTTCACTATACTTATTCAATCTGTATGCTGAGCTAGATTATATAAAGAAAATGTAGTATCAGGATTGAAGGAAGACTCATTAATAACCTGTGATATGCAGATGATACAATCTTGCTTGCTGAAAGTGAAGAGGACTTAAAATACTTACTGATGAAGATCAAAGACCACAGCCTTTTTATGGGCTGCATTTCAATGTAAAGAAAACCAAAATCCTCACCACTGGACAAATAAATAACATTATGATAAATGGAGAAAAGATTGAAGTTGTCAAAGATTTCACTTTGCTTGGATGCACCATCAATACTCTTAGAATACTCATAGAAGAAGCCATCAAGAAATCAAATGATGAGTATTCTAAGAGTATTGGAACTGACTCTACAGTACCTAACAACAATAACAACAACAACTCAATATTGTTCTAGAAGTCTTAGCCAGAGCTGTGAGACAAGAAAGGGAAATTAAATCTATCCAAATGGCAAAGAAGGAGTAAAACTCTCTATTTGCAGATGACATGATCCTATACTTAGAAAATTCCGAAGACTTAACAAGAAATTTATTGGAATTCATTGAAAGATTCAGCAAAGTAACAGTAAAAAATCAACATACAAGGATCAGTTGGATTCCTTTGGACTAACAAAGAGAGCTCTGAAAAGGAAATCCGGAAAAAATACCATTTACATTGATCATCCAAAACAGGAAACACTTAGGAATAACTCTAACCAGAGAAACTAAAGATTTATGCAAAGAAAAGTACAAAAGACTACTACAATAAACCAAAAGAGACAAAAATGGAAAAATATACTATGCTCATGGATAGGAAGACATAACATTGTATAAATATCAACACTATCCAAAGTAATGTATAGTTATAATGTAATTCCAATCTAGGTTCCAACAATAAGGAGATCTTTAAAAACTAATCACTAAGTTTATATGGCAAGGAAAGAGACCCCTGATAAGTAAAGCATTCCTAGAAAAGAAAAACAAAATAGGATGCCTCTCGTTTCCCTATCTCAAAACACAGCCACAGTAATCTAAAAGCCTGATACTGGTACAACAAAAGACGCATAGATCAATAGAACAGAATTCAGAACCCAGAAGCAAATCCATCCAGTTGATCTTTGACAAATGACCAAAACACATTAAATGGAAAGATCATCTCATCAATAAATGGTGCTGGCAAAACTGGAAGTCCATTTGAAGAAGAATGAAACAAGACTTATTATCTTAAACCATATACAAAAAAGGAATTCAATATGAATTAAAAATCTAAACGTAAAGCCTACATCAACAAACATACAGGGACAAACTTAGATGCTTTGACTCATAGCATAAATATACTATCAAACATAACTGAAAACACACAAACAGCAGAAGCCAAAATAGACTCCCTAAAATTTATACACTCTTTTGCATCAAAAGATATCACCAGAAGAGTAAAAGGAGAAGCCACAGACAGGGAAAAAATTTTGGCAATGATATATCTGACAAGGGACTACTGTCTAAAATTTATAGAACACTTCAACACCTCAATAAGAAGACAAATAACCCAATTTAAAAATGAGCAGAGGACATGAACAGACACTTCACCAAAGAAGAATTTCAGGTGGCCAACAAATATATGAAGAATTGCTCATGATCACTAGCCATTAGCGAGATGCAAACTGAAACAACAATGAAATATCATCTTAGCCCAGAATTAATATCAAAGTTCAATAAAACAGAAAACAACAAATGCTGGAGAGGATGTAGAAGACTGGGACCCTCCTACACTGCTGATGGGACTGTAAAATGGTGCAACTGCTGTGGAAAACAGAAGGACACTTTCTCAGAAGTTTGGAAATAGAAATACTTTGTTATATATTCTCAAGAAATAAGAACCATGACACAAATAGATATGTGCACACCCATGTTCATTGCATCATTATTCACAATAGCAAAAAGATGGAGACAGCCTACATGCCCATCCGCAGAGGAATGGTGGAACATTTTTTGTACATACTCACGATGGAATATTATGCAAGACTGAAGAAGAATGATGAATCTGCAAATCACCATATAACATACAGGAACCTGGATGGAGGACATTATGCTGAGTAAAAGGAGTCAATCTCAAAGGGCCAGATATTGTATGAGACCACTACTGTAGAAAGTCACTCGAAGGTTTTAATTCTGTGGTGGCTATCAACGGTAGGAGGGACAGGAGAATTATTCACTGGGTAAAATGAAGACACATGCTAACTTGGGTGACAGGGATGGCAGTTAAAAAGAAGAGGAAAAAAAAAGAAGAAAAGAAATGAGGGGAAAGGAAATGACTTTCTTTTGTGTGTGTGTGTTTTTGTTTTCATGTGCTGTAAGGAAAACAATGTATATTTATTTTCTCATTAAAAATAGAGTTTATACATCATTTTCACTTGAAACATGAATGTCAGGTTACTAAGGCAGCATCTTCTTGCTATTATGATATGTTTAATACAAGGAAGCCTGACCGCTTATTCCATCTTAATAATTTTATTTTCTCTAGTAACATGGTCTCTATAATGGTGAGTTAGGATAATCAGAAATGTTTTGGAAGACTGCCTTGTAAAATAAAGTTAAAAAAAAAAAAAAGATGACAGCCAAGAAAACCCCATGGAACTGCTCTGTAACACACGGGGAGGGGCGACCATGAGCTGGAATCAACTAGAAGGCAACAAGAACCAACAAAAGCGTTGCCACAAAGAAAAACAGCTGTGCCTCAGTTCACTGAGTGACGACCATAAAAGGGAGATAACTCATTCCTCATAACCCAAACCCTACGATTCCCAATTGGACTGGCCTCATATACATCTATGCAGTATCTTCCGTTCTTTGGAAACTAAACCATGTTTGGCCCTTTATTTGTAATCATTCTTTATCAAAAGTCACTGGTATTTTAGAATCAGTGGCTCAGAAATGCCAGAGTTTATGGGCTGCTATAGAAACAGGGACCAGATTTACACTCCCACTTGAAACGACTAGAAAACAGGACAATATATATGAAACAATGATTTTCGTGGCGTGGAACATCAGCAGGGAAGGGTAGTGTTCCTTGAGAGATGGAAGCAACTGTTCATAGGACTGAGTACCCGAGGAAAGCGAGTTGCCAAGACAGAGTTGGATCATGCTCTGGAGAGCCACAGAGGACTCCCCTGGAGCCTTCAGCTGAGCATTGATCAGTGCATATGTGTAAGAAAACTACGTTTGACCAGGGAATCCACCACCCTGAAAGCACCAAAAGGAACGATAGTTGGAACTCAAAATTCCAAAATACATTGTCTGTTCCTAGCAGTCAGAATAAAGATTACAGTAATTCACAGGTTATTGAATATTCAAAAGGATTTTTTGTTTGTTTTTTGGGCTTTTCTTTAAGTTTTTATTGTGGATTGAGTGTAAGTTTACAGCACAGATCATCAGTATTACATTGAACAAATCAAACAACTTGTTTCATCACAATGATTACATTCCCCTCCATGTATCATCAGTTTACAGTCTTTCTCTCTATTCACTTTAGCTCTTTAAAAAACAAAAACACTCGCAGATATAATAATTTACACCACCAAAGGGCACATTCTGCAAGTCTGCCTCCTGGCTGCCAGCTTTTACTCCCTCTCTTCCCATGAGTCTAGAGGCCTCAGCTGCTCCCTCTCTCCATGTCCTCATTTCTGCCTCCATCTCTGGTGTCGCTGCCTCTCTGGATAAGGTCCCGCATTCTACTTGTGCTCTTCTCCCTTGATGGTCCTCAGATGCTTTGTTTTTGGATTGTAAGATTAACTGCTCCCCAATTTTTGTTACAAAACTTCTAACTTTACAATTGTGACAGTCGCAATTAGTCATGATAACAATTACTCACTAGTGAATCATATGAATCTTATCCCCATCTCTTTATAGACCCATCTAGACAAGATGAAAACTAATCAGGGGGCACTCCTTCTTCTCCCACACACTCTTTTTGTTTGTTGTTTTGTTTTTCTTAAATTAAACTCCCACTTGAAACCTTGTAACCCAGTCACTTCATGCCTTTATCGCCCCCTCATTTTAGGTAGCCAAATGTCTAAGTTGCCCGTCCCTATCTACCCTGTGTACAGAGGCGATAGCATTGATACTTGATATGAAGACTCTTTCCCTCTCTGTTGGTATTTAGAGTTACTACCTGAAGAGTTGTGGGATGTCATCAAGAACATCATACATGAAGAAAATAAAAGGTCGTTAAGAAGACAAGAAAGAAGGAAAAGATCAAAATGGATGTCAGAAGAGACACTGAAACTTGCTCTCCAGCATAGAGATGCTAAAGTAAATGGAAGAAATAAGGAGGTACAGGAGCTGA
>NW_006408519.1:21401069-21403305 GCF_000296735.1 Chrysochloris asiatica | reverse complement strand
GGACCAGTTGCTGGAGAAGGATATCATGTTTGGTAAGGTGGAAGATCAGAGAAAAAGATGAAGACTCCCGATGAGATGGATTGGCCAAGTGGCAGCATCAGTGGACTCAAGTGTGGCAACAGTAGTGAGGTGGGCCCAGGATTGGACAGTGTTTCGTTTTGCTGTGCATAAGGTCGCTATGAGTTGGTACCAACTTGAAGGCACCTAACAATAAGAACCACCATGAATATAGGTCAGGTTCATCAAATTGTAGCAATCTGTCCTGTTTCCTTTAGCAAAAATTGTTTTTGTTTTTTTCATCTTCCTCTAGTCAAGTTCTGATTATCAAGCCATCAAGGCTAGGTCAAATGGGTACAATCTGCAAGTTTGGGTGTTCTTGTACATCTTCCCACACATTATATCAGCAGGATGCTTCACTCTCAGCTCTAGCCCTCTGTGGCTAAGTCCTTGTCCATAGGCTCAGGTGTCCCCAGTTCTCACCACACTTTGGACCAACCAGCCCTTCTTCTTCTCTCTCTCATCTCCAGGTCAACGGGAGTTAATGAGCCATGGTTGAACTCAGGCCATTTCTTCATCGCTGCCTTTCTGCCTCTTCCACTCACCAGTAGCCTAACATGGTCACCAGCAAGCTTACATACCTGCTCATGTGTTCCCTTGAGTTTCAGTCTTAGAGAGAAGTTTGTCCTGAAGGAACTTGATTGTTTGTCTTGATGATTTCCCAGTGAACAGCTTGCTTATTCTTGCAGTAGCTTGTCATACTGGCATTTTTGTTTGGGGCTGTTCCTGATGATCGTTCTTTGAAGATGCATCTTCTGATGCTCTAGCTTTTCCAGGCTGGTCTACCTGTATTTTCTAGTGGGTATGCCCTACCTCTGAATGTTCTGGATGAGACTCAGGATTCTACCTAAGGTCCTGAACTCTGCAAAGGCTCCACAAGAGGCCTGTTTCACTGGGCGAATTCTAGAACCCCTTTTAGGTTTTTCAGTCAGTTATAGGTTGAAGATGGGCTTACAAGTTTTCTGTAATCATGTTTAATGACATTCCTTTCTATCCCACTCAAATGTCTATTTTACAATAGTAGACAAGGGAAAACAATATTCATAAGACAATCAAGAATCTTAGTATTATTTCCCCTCTTCAAACTATGCCTAGATCCCTATATCACAGAGCCCTGTTGTTCCAATGTTGAGCATGCATCACTATTTACCTCTGTCCCACTTAGACCATGCAAACCTGTCTCAGTGTTCCCCTATCTACCTTGTTCTTCCACCTCCTCACCCTTCCTATATGGCCCTCCCCAACTCCCAAAGCATGATGTGTCTGCCCTTACCCTGTGCTCTATCATCGCCTTCCTCCACCTCCCCACAAACCCCTCATGCCAACCCCACTGTTGTGGTTACCTTATATTCCATTAACTTTTCCCTCCATTTAAGACAGCCTATTTTATCCTGTAATCTACCTGATCTTCCCACTACCTAGATCTCTGTTCCTCTGGGTTTACCTTCTTTCACATTGTAATTGTGTTGATCATAGACTGACCTCCCAGATCCTCTGAATTTGTTCTTATAGTTTTATTCTGTTCTCAACGCTTCCATTTATCAATTGAGTTCAGGGTGATGCTGCCACGTAGGTCAATTTCTGGTTGTTGTCTGTTCTTGTTGGTTCTCTGTCCACAGAACTCCCTTTAGGATGTTTTTCATCACAGGGTTGGCTTTGGCAAAATCCCTTAGCTTCTGTTTATCCTGGAATGTTTTGATTACACCACCATATTTGATTGACAGCTTTGCTGGGGAGAGGATTCTTGGTTAACAGTATTTTCTTTCAGGGTTTTATATATGCTTCCCCATTGTCTTCTTGCCTGCATGGTTTCTGTTGAGAGATCTGAGCTTAATCTGATTTTCTTGCCTTTGTATGTTACACTTCTCTTTTCCCTAGCTGCTTTCAGGACTCTGTCCTTTTTTTTTTTATTTTGGAGAGCTTGATTATTATATGTCTTGGTGATTTTCTTTTAGGGTCTATCCTTCCTGGGGTTCGTTGGGCTTCTTGGATGCTTATCTTTTCGCTTTTCAGGATGTTAGGGAAATTTTTTCCTGAAGTTCTTCAACAATCTCTTCTGTGGACTTGTGTGATTCTTCCTGCTCTGGAATGCTGATAATTCTTAATTTGTTCCTCTTCATGTTGTCAAGCATGAATCTTAGACCTTCCTCAGATTTTTAAATCCTTTTTTCTGCTTGTT
>NW_006408519.1:21374713-21400809 GCF_000296735.1 Chrysochloris asiatica | reverse complement strand
TTTCTGGACATGTGCAAATATGGTCATCTGTTTCTGTTTTGGGGGCATATTCAGTGGTTAGTTATGGCCTTAATAATTAGATGAGTGTGTGTTTTGGTATTTTTTTATGCCTTCTGATTGCCTTCAAGTAGATGTAATCAGGAGATAGGCTTCCCTTTTCATTCTTCTTCCTGAGAAATTTCAAGATGCTAGTGTTAGTCATTATGATGTAACTCAGGATTTTATTTTTGGCCTGTTTCCTTTAGTCTACCTGTCCTGCTTCACAACCCCTGTTTAGGCCTTTTTCCTAATGATATACAGTTCAGGGGTGGCTGTAGCCATTTTTCACTTCCGTTTGATTTTAAGTAGAAACAGTCACTTTAAATTTCAAGATCTGTGCACATGTGTAGTAGAACCCTCTGGGAGTGGGGGTGGGGTGTCCACTCATTCAGGCACCCCCTCTAGTCACCAGAATGGAGGTACACAGCCAGCAAGAGGCCAATAAACAGATTTACAAAAATGAGTGTACACACCTTTATTTCTGTGGTTCTGTCAGGCGTTGGTGGCTGCTCTGATCCTTCCCCTCCTTGGTCTCACCCAAGATGGTGGCTCCAGGAGCAGCTGAGCATCTTGGATTAGAAATCAATGGATTTCTTGCTTCTGCTACAAATTCTCCTGGCTGTGAGCCTTCCAACTTTCTAAATATTCCTTTATATGTGGTTCAGAGTTCTGGGACCATCCCCTGAGCCTGCTTGGTCCAGTATTCTGTGTTGTTGCTGACGAAGCTCCTCACTGCACTTCCACCTGATCCGCCATCTTGTTTGTTCTCTCAAAAGGATTTTATCTCAGTCCCAAAACAAACAAAACCAGTTGCCATCAAGTTCATTGCTGCTCCAGGTGACCGCATATGTGTCAAAGTAGGACTCTACTCCATAGTGTCTTCTATGACTGCTTTTATTAGAATTAGATTGCCATGCATTTCTTCCAAGGCACCTCTGAAAGCACTTGAACCTTCACCCTTTTAGTTCATTGTTGTTGTTAAGTGCTGTCAAGTAGGTTTTGACTCAGTAATCCTGTATAATGTTTCCGAGGAGTACCTGGTGAACTTGAACTGTTGATCTTGCAGTTCAAACCGACCTTGCAGTCCAGTGCATTAACCTGCAGTGTCACAGTAGGATTCTTGCATATTAATCATTTGTACCCTCAGAGACTCTTCTGTTCTTGATGGGTGTCACTGAGTCAAATGTGACCCATAGTGAGCCCATATGACATAGAACAGCCTCACTGCATTTTCTGTCTCTCATCTTTAAAGCAGTAGACTGCCAAGTCTTTCTCCAATGGAGTCTCTGGGTGAGTTCAAACTGCCACCTTTGTGGTTAACAGCTGAATGCTAACCACCAGAGCTCCTTCTTGTTGTCTGCCTTCAAGTTGGTTCCAACTCATAGCGACCTTACGTAGGGTTTCCAAGACTGCAAATTTTTACAAGAGTAGAAAGCCTCCTCTTTCTCCAACTCTGTGGTTAATAGCCCAACTCATAACCCATTATGCCACTGCCCTCCCCCCCCAGGGCTCTTTGTTGTTGTTGTTAAATGCCGTGGAGCCCGTTCCGACTCATAGTGACTCTGTATAGGGTTTCCAATGAGCAACTGGTGAGTTTGAACTGCCGACCTTGCAGCTCAAACTGACTTTGTGGTACAGTGATTATCCTACAGCACCACACCAGGTCTCCAATCTAGAGTGGTGGTGGTGGTGGTCCATGGAGTCTGTTCTGACTCATAACCACCCTGTATAGAGTTTCGGATGCTACAAATCTTTACAGGAGTGCAAAGCCTCATCTTTTGCCTGTCGAGTGACTGGTAGATTCAAACTGCTGACCTTGTGATTAGCAACCCAGCTTGTAATCCACTATACTACCAGGACTCCTTCCAAGGCTCCTTGTTGTTGTTGTTGTTGTGAAGTGCCATTGAGTTTGCTCTTACTCACAGAGACCCGGTATGGGGTTTTCAAGGAGCAGCTGGTGGATTTGAACCGCAGACCTTGTTTATCCGACAGTGCCACACCAGAACTCCAGGGCTCGTTGTGGTTTTTAAGTGCTGTCAAGTCAGGTCTGACCGATCGCGACCTTGTCTAGGGTTTTCCAAGGAGCAGCTGGTGGGTTTGAACTCCGACCTTGTAGCCCAGTGCATTATCCTGCAGTGCCATACCAGCAAAATTAGCTCTTGATTAGCGCTGCTCCGACTTCATCTAAAACTTAAACACAAACCTAAAAGGATCAAGTTGTTTTCTGCATCCAAAAGTTTTAAAGAATATTTGTTTTGTTGTTGTTGTTAGGTGTCATCAAGTCGGTATTGGCACCCTGTGCACAACAGAATGAACCACTGCCCAATCATGTACTAACCTCACTAGCATTATGTTTGAGCTCATTGATGCTGCCACTTGGCCAATCCTTCTCATTGGGGGTCTTCCTCTTTTTCTCTGACCCTCCACTTTACCAAACATGATATCCTTCTCCAGCGACTGGTCCCTCCTGACAATATGTCCAAAGTATGAGAGATGAAGTTTGGCCATCTTGGCCTCCAAGGAGCATTCTGGTTGCACTTCTTGCAAAACGGATCTATTGGTTCTTTTGGCAGCCCATGGCACTTTCAATATTCTCCTCCAACACCATAACACAAAAGCATCAATTCTTCTATGATCTTCCTTATTCACTGTTCAGTTTTTGCATGCATATGAGGTTATTGAAAATACCATGGTTTGGGTCAGGCACACCTTAGTCCTCAAGCTGACACATTTGTGCTTAAATACTTAACAGAGGTCTTGTGTAGCAGAGTTGCCTAATACAATAATACATCACTTGATTTCTTGCTTGCTGCTTCCATGAGTGTTGTTGGTTGGTCCAAGCAAAATGAAGTCTTTGAGAACTTTAATCTCTCCTTCATATAAATGGATGTTGTTTATTGGTCCTGTGGTGAGGATTTTTGTTTTCTTAAATTGAGGTGCAACCCATAACAAAGGCTGTCGTCTTTGATCTTCATCAGTATTTTAAGTCCTCTTCGCTTTCAGCAAGCAAGGTTGTATCATCTGCATATCCTAGGTTATTAATGAGTCTTCCTCCAGTCCTGATGCCAAGTTTATCTTCATATAATCCAGCTTCTCATCTTATTTACTCAGCATATAGATTGCATAAGTATGGTGAAAGAATACAAGCCTTGCACACTCCTTTCCTAACTTTAAACCATTCAGTGTTCCCTTGTTCTGTTTGAACAACTGCCTCTTAGTGTATGTACAGAATATTTGTAGATATACAAATATATCTAGTATCCAATAAAGTACAACTTTCTGTCTGGAATCCAGTAATACATTCCAGGCATGCAAAGAACCAGGAAAATATAACCATGATGTAGATTTGAAAAATCAATCAATGGAAACAGACAAATAAATGACACATATGTAAAATGAGTAGGAAAACACAAACAGCATGTCGCCATCGAGTTGTCTTGGCTGTGCTCTTTACTGCAGCAAATCACCAGGGCTTTATTCCCTGGTGCCACTGGGTGGCCTTGAACCACTAACATTTAGCTTAGTGGTGGTGGTAGATATGTACCGAGGAGTCAGTTCCGACCCATAGTGACCTAGTATAAGGTTTCTGAGGTTGTAACTCTTTATGGGAGCAGAAAGCCTCTTCTTTCTCCTGTGGAACAACTGGCAGTTTTGAACTGCTGACCTTGCGGTTAGCAGCCCAACTTGAAACCACTACTCTACCAGAGCTCCTTTTTAATTTAGTTGTTAAGTGCAGGTTCTGACCCATAGCGATCCTGTGTAGGGTTTCCAAGGAGAGGCTGGTGAGCTTGAACCTTGTGGCTCAAACTGACTTTGCAATCCAGTGCATTAACCCACAGCTCCAAACCAGCACTCCTTTAACTTAGTAGTTGAGCGTAAACTATACCATCCAGGGACCTTAAGTCAATCTGCTTCTGACTCATAGAGACACTGTGTTGCATTTCCGATGAGCAGCTGGTGGTTTTGAACCACCCACCTTTCAGTTAACAGTCCAGTGCTGATCCTACACACCACACCAGGAGTCCCACATTCCCCTAAATGAGCAGGAGACTGCAGATTTGGCAGGCTTGATAAGATTGGAGATGTAATTAGAGTTTCTTTCTGAGGACTAAGTCAGGGCAGGTAAAACACACCAGGATATACTCCTTCCTGTCTGTTCTTTATTGTCATAGAACTAGGCCCCTAGAACTAGGCCTGGTACATGATATGTTTTCAAATAATATGATCCATTACATACAATAAATGACAATATACCAGTTAGTAAAGGACTCCTAGCATGGTGCTATAGGTGGTGCTCTGGGATCAGCACTGGACTGCAAACCATAAGGTCTGCGGGTCAAACCCACCAGCCACTCCTCAGAAACCCTAGACAGGGTTACTATGAGTTGTAACAATTCAATATATATATGTTCAGTGGGCAACTGAGGTCTAGTGTGGTGTTGTAGGATTAAACACTGAACTGCTAACCACAATGTCAGGAGTTCAAACACACCAGCCCCTTTCAGAAACCCTACACAGGATTGACGTGAGTCAGATTTGACTGATGGCACATGACACATGTATGATTAAATCCAACAAGCTGAGGGCGTCCTTAGTGAAGCAGTTACAGATAACAATTGCCTCAAGCTAATCTTTATCCAGCTGCATGGTCAGGAGAGAGACCCACACCCCAAGAAATATGCCCATAAATGATTCTGCCCTTGACACATTCTTCTCTTAGGGAATGGAGGGAAAAAATGCTGGAGGAGAATGCAGATGGGGAGACTTATAGAGGGGACTGGAGCTCCCTCTAGAGGCCAAAGGTAAAAATGTAGCTGTCTTGGAAGACTTTTTTTTTAAAGAAAAAAAATGTTTGTTTTAAAATGTAACATCACCACAAAGGGACAGATGTAATAATATTCCTTTGCGTACACGTATTCCAATAAATGTTATATATTTTATGCCAGGTGCTGTGTAAGGTACAGACGATTTGGCTGTTGAAGTTGAAGTGGCTTTGTGTGGTACTACCGTTAATGTTCTGGACTGCAAGGTCAGAGGTTCAAGCTCACTAGTCGCTCTTTGGAAGCCCTATAAAGGATAGCTATGAGTGGGAACTGACTGGACAGCATTTAACAACAACAACAACACATGAAAGGAAAGAAGGTTAGCATTCCCCTTGACGAGGAGTAAGGCATTGTGCTTTGTGGCTCTAACCATGGTTTGAAAGAAATCAGTCTTACTGTGTGTAACTGCAGACCATTGTATCTGTAACGTACACAAGGGCCTCAGGGGAGGTTAGAATTAAACCTCAAACAGCAACTAGTTGTCACTCACAAATCGCTATAAAATTTCCCACATTACATTGTAATTACTAAAAATCACCATGGCATTCTGAGGGAACTTTTGGGATTTTCTGGGGTTTGTTTCTCTTTTTATATTTAGTATATAAAGTTTAAAGTTCTTTGCATCTGCCTTCTTAAGTTGCTTAGGGGGAAAGTGAATTTTAAAGAGTGTTCTCTTGAATGTAACTTTACAAAAGAAAATGCAATTGTCATGATACCCTTTCCCGCTAGATGAAGAAAATGAGAAGGCTACATAAAGATAAGTCATAAAGTTCTTCATTTGCGTGATAGGTCTGGTCTTCAGATGACGGATAATAGCAAAAGACCAATTTATTATATGTAGGGCTCACCATGAATTATATCATAATTTATATAACTCTAGCTGCGAACCTTAAGGTCAGCGGTTCGAGACTACCAGCCGCTCCGCGGGAGAAAGATGAGGCTTTCTACTCCCGTAAAGATTTACACCCTCGGAAACCCTGTACAGGGTCACTATGGGTCGGAACTGACTCGATGGCACTTAACAACAACAGTAAGAATAAGAACATAAAACAATCCAGGTGAAACTGTAATTCAATTTCCACATTCAGACATCAGCGTGGCCATTTCCCTATCTTCTGGTAACAACACCATGATTTTCTTCTGGGAAGTCTTATCTGGTCTCTGTTCATGTGGTTCCGGTAGAGTTAGCTCTACTCCCAGATCTGTAGGTGAGCATGTGACCCAGAGCATCCATCCCTGACCCTTGCTTATCATACTTGGTTCAGGGGTGTGCATTCTCCGAGGACTTTTGTTGGAGCTGATAAAAGAAAGGATCCCCAGTGTAGCACCGTGGGATAAGCACTCAACCACAGTGTTTTCTGCTGGGTCTTCAAACTGCAGCTTCTGGAACCACCACCCCCACCCCCACCCACCCCCGCTCCTTCTCCCTTCCCCACATGGAGAGCATCTATGAAAAAGTAAAGGCAGAACAGGGAACATGCAGTCTTGAAGTGAGAACTACAAGCAGGAAAGTGAATGTTCTAAATGAAATTGAGCACCTTGATCCAGTTTAGACTGAAGGTGTCATTTTCTGTCCCTGACCTTTTCAGTTATGGGACCCAATAAATTCTGTTCTAAAGCTTGTTTTCTGTTGCAAGTCTAAGTTGTGTGGTGACTAATGTAGCATCCATTACTCACCAGTTCTACGTTTGCGGATTGCTTCAGCCCCAGGTATCTCCCCATCACCCTAAACCCAGACTGTTCTGCTTTCAGCCAAGCTCAGATTCTGACTAAGATCATGTTGTGTTCCTAAACACAGGAAGCTTCATTTCTTCGAAATTAAGTTCAATTAGAAAATTTGTGATTTGCTGAATAAACTACACTTCTGCTAACTAGACACTTCATGGGCAAATCAAATGACCGACTCTCCTGAACAGAAATTCCATTTCACATCTGAGTAAACAGTAGATAGAACAAGCTAAGATTTCTGTGCTTTTTAGCAAGTGGTTATTGTGGATACCGAGAGAGGGGCAAGGGGTTGTCACATCAAGAAAACCTAAGAATCATTGGATTTGGACCAAGTACCATAAGAACAAACAGATCTGCGTTGGAAGAAGTGCAGCCAGAGTGCTCCTTGGAGGCCAGGATGGCCAAACTTCATCTCTCATGCTTCGGACATATTGTCAGGAGGGACCAGTTGCTGGAAAAGGATATCATGTTTGGTAAAATGGAGGGTCAGAGAAAAAGTGGAAGACCCCCAGAGAGATGGATTGGCAAAGTGAAAGCATCGATGGACTCAAGCGTGGCAACAGTAGTGAGATTGGCCCAGGACCGGGCAGTATTTTGTTCTGTTATGCATAGGGTCACTATGAGTCTGTACCGACTCAATGGCACCTAACAACAACAACCATAAAATAACACTACAGAGCCATTAGAGTGCTTCTTTGGTGACACAAAAAAGCTCTAGACATTTTGGAGCATTCTGGTGATAGAAATCGATAAAAGGTCAGTAGGACTGCTGGAACCCCAAGGTCCCTAGTCAGCCTTCAGGTCTGGAAATGAGCTCACCTCCATGGTTCAATTTTCACCCAAACAATGTTGTTATTGTCAAGTGCCGTTGAGTAGGTTCCAACTCATAGCGAGCCTGTATAGGGTTTCTGAGGAGAGGCTGGTGAGCTTGAACCGCCGACCTTGAGGTTCAAATGACTTTGCAGTCCAGCACATTAACCCATAATGCCACACCAGGACTCCAGACAATTGTTGTTATGTACCATGGAGTCGGTTCCAACTCATAACAACCCTGTACAGGGTTTCTGAGGCTGTAAACCTTTAAAGGAGCAGAACACCTCATCTTTCTCACGAGGAACAGCTGGGAGTTTAGAACTAATGACCTTCAGTTTGCAGCCCGATTTGTAACCACTATGTTACCAGAGCTCCTTAGGACTCCAGACAATAGACAGGTCTAAAAGGGGACCAACAGCACTAAGGAGGTGTGCACACTTTGGAGCAATCAACCATTTGAGAGGTAAGGGCAGCATTTACCCAGAGTTCATGAAGTTCAGGAGGAGTAGGAAAGGAGGAGATACGGGAGGGAGTAGGAGAAGTGGATTACATTGTGAAGATTGCAATTGGTGATGTGAATCAAAATGCGTATGAACTGTTAAATGGAAAACTCTGTAAATCTTTGCACAGTAAAAAGCGGGGTTTTTTGTTTTGGTTTGTTTTTTTGTGTGAAGTGTCTCCAGGTTGCACAAACAGATAAGTGCTTGGCTACTAGCCAAAACATTGGGAGTTCAACCCTAACCCAAAGCTATCTCAGGAGACAGGCCAGTGAGCTGCTTCTGAAAACCCTATGGAGCCGTCCTACTCTGACACACATGGGATTGGCATGCTTCAGAGTTAGCTCAACAAACAATTCAAAAGGATTCCCAAATGTCCAAGAAAGGTGATAATTGGTAAAGCCCTGATGTATGTCTTTCATCCTTCCTCCTGGCTTTTCTTTGTCAAACATTTCGGCAGTAAGGACTCAGCAATGAACAGAACAGAGCAAGTTCCCAAACCGTAAATAGCTGACAGACCATAAACTCAAAAATAAGAACACTCTATCAGAGAGAGAAAACGGCATGATTTAAAGCAAATACAAAAGGCAAGGGAATAATCAACTCTGCTACAGCTATTGATGGTCAAAGAAGCTTTATAGTTCATACCTAAAGGATTTTAGCAGAGGTCTTTAATAAAATTCACTATAAGAGGCATGAGACACAACGATTTGACAACGTCAAAATTTTTCCTTCTACCAGTTGGGATTAGCAGACGACAACTACTGTGTGGTCCCTTAGAATTCCCTACTATCCTTCCAAGGGCCTCCGACACAGTGTATCTTCATGATCAAGATGACAGGCTTTAGGTTCAAATCCTGGTTTGGCCTGTTGCTAGGTGAAGTTGGGTAAGACATTAAAGCAAATACTCTAAAGGTTACTTTGGATAAAACATAGACTGAGGGAGAACAGCTAACTCCCAGAAATCCTCTGCTTGGTGAGAAATCTTGCTTGCTTGTTCATCTGAAATATACTAGTAGCAGCTGTTGTCAAGTAGATTAGAACTCATGCCAACATCATGTGTGCTCCAGAGGGTTTTCAATGGGTTTCTTCTGAGGCACCTCTTGTAGTTAACTGCGTTTGAGTCAGTTCTGACCCATAGCGACCCTCTATAGGGTTTCTGAGGAGCAGCTGATGGGTTTGAACCTCTGACCTTGCAGTCCAACACGTTATCCCGCAGTGCCACACCAGGACTCCTCTAGGTGGCCTGGCCTTCCAACCTCTTGGCTAATAAGCAAACACATTCACTGTTGACACCACTCAGTGATCAGTCTATCAACCAGAGTTCTCATCCCAAGTAAGGATGATTATAGTTGTATCAGACTTCTTGTTTTTGGTAGGTGCCATTGAGTCAGTACCAACTCATAGTGACCTTATGCACAGCAGAACAAAACACTGCCTGATCCTGGGACAACCTCACTACTGTTGCCACACTTGAATCCATCAATGCTGCCGCTTGGCCAATCCATCTCGTTGGGGGTCTTCCTCTTTTTCTCCGACCCTCCACCTTACCAAACATGATATCCTTTTCCAGCGCTTGTTCCTTCTTGCCATTTTTTCCAAAGTATAAGAGATGAAGTTTGGCCATCTTGGCCTCCAAGGAGCACTCTGGCTGCACTTCTTCCAAAACAGATCTATTGGTTCTTTTGGCAGCCCATGGCACTTTCAATATTCTCCTCCAACACCATAACTCAAATGTATCAATTCTTCTACTGTCTTCCTTATTTACTGTCCAGCTTTTGCATGAGTATAAGGTTACTGAAAACACCATGGCTTGGGTCAGGCGCACCTTAGTCCTCAAGCTGACATCTTTGCTCTTCAACACTTTAAAAAGGTCTTGTGCAGCAGATTTGCCTAATGCAATATATCGTTTGATCTCTTGACTGCTGCTTCCGTGACTGTTGATAGTTGGTCCAAGAAGAATAAAATCCTTGACAACTTCAATCTTTTCCCCATTGATAAGAATGTTGTTTATTAGTCCAGTGGTGAGAATTATTTTTTTCTTTACATTGAGATGTAATCCATTTCTTTCTGATAATCTCTGCTTTCAGCCAAGATCCATTGAACATCAGAAATGATATCCCTCATTCCACGGCCTCTTCTGAATCTGCCTTAAACCTCTGGAAGTTCTCTGTCAATGTATGATTGTAGCCATATCTGTATTACCTTTAGCAAAACTTTACTCTCATGAGATATCAAAGATATTGTCCAATGATTTCCACATTCCATTGGGTCACCTCTCTTTGGAATGGGCACAAATATGGATCTCTTCCAACCAGTCGGTCAGATAATTGTCTTCCAAATTTCTTGGCAAAGATGAGTGAGTGACTCCTGTGCCGCCTCACTTTCTTGAAAGATTTCAATTTTTATTCCATCAATTCCTGGTGCCTTGTTCTTTGCCAATTCCTTCAGTGCACCTTGGACTTCCTTCCTCAGTATCATTGGCTCTTGATCATATGCTACCTCTTGAAATGGATGAACATTAACCATTTTCTTTTGGTACAGTGACTCTGTGTATTCCTTCCATCTTCTTTTGATGCTCTCTGCATCATTCAATAATTTTCCCATATATTCTTTCAATAATGAAATTCTAGTCATCATAGAAAGCATGATGTCAGCCCTGGGCCAGGACTGGGCCAGTGACTAACAAGCTGCACATTCCAGTACACTGTTGTAAGCAGTACATTGCTTGACTTTTGATCAGTGTGGCACCACTGGGGGCAGCGGGGAGAGCAGAGTGGTGTGCACAGGCAGGGCAGAAGAAACTGGCCGTTCAGGAGGAAAACAATGAAACAAAAAGAAAATACAGAGAAAAGAGCCCTCGATCTCCTAGAGGGAAGGATACAGCGCTTGAGAGAATACTACCTTGGATCTGGATTTCTAGTTCCTGATTCCTGTTCTTTGTGAAGCCCGGCTTTTCTCCTTTCCTTTGGATTTTGGGAGATTTTCTTATGTTCTTGCAGTAGAATCTTCCCCTTGATTAAGTCAGTTTAAACTGCTTTCAGTTTTTTTGCAACCAAATAATCCCCAACTAAGACAATAGGAATTTGCCAACATGTTCAAAAACAGATGGAATGTTTGAAAAGGATTCAAAGTTGGAACATTTTGTAATGTCCAACTGAAATATTATAATGACTCTTGGGTATCTACACCTAATTTACATAATGAGGCAAATGTTTACTTAGACTCTCCCCTAAGAGTCATCTTTGCCTTTCTAAAGAGTTCAGAAAGCTTTTTATAGATTTTCTAAAAGCTTTCCTCCCCAGTGCCTAAACTATTTGTGTACTGAAGGAGAGCTTGCAATAACAACAGAAGTTTTTGACAAATGTGAAGGGCAAGATTTAGTACTTCTTGTTAGTTTAAATATTTTTTTTTAAGTTTTGATTTAGAGTTTGAATAACTGTTTTCAGAACATATAATGTGATTTTTTTACAAGAACAATGACTTTCGTAGTTATTTGTCTTAATTTGCATACATTTACAAGAATTCAGTTCTCCCTCCTCTCTCCTCCTCTCTCCTCCTCATCGGCATCAGTCATCATCATCATCACCATCATCTTCGTCCTGGGTTGTCATTATTTGTGGGACAATAAGCTAACTGTCTACATGGGCATGACTTGGAATACTTCGGAAACCCTACTGTTTCCCCTCTGGACTGGCTCCATGCTCAGCCTTTCCCATCTTGGTGGATGGCAGTCCTAGCCTTTTGACTGTGTAGGCCAAACACCTTCATGTCATGTTTGATGGTTCTCTCTTTCTTCTCCCACATCCAATCAGTTGCCAAGTCTTGCTGCCTGTGCCTTCAGCACACATTCAGAAATAGACTATTTCTTACCACATCCACTACTACCAACCTTGGCCTCTAGCTCTCTAGCTAATAACATCAACAGCCTCCTAACCAGGCCCTCTGCTTCCATGTGTGCCCCACTAGAGTGATGCTTGTAACACCTAAGTCAGATCTTGATATAACTTTCCACTCAGTCTAAGTCAAATCCTGCACAATAGCTGGTAAGATCTATTCTCCCCTTCCCTGAGCCCCCATCCTGAGACCTCTCCTCCCCCACTTCTCTCTCTTCCTCCCTTGTTAAGCCACACTGACCTCCTTGCCATTTCTTGAACAAGGCAGACGAGCTCCCACCTCAGAGCCCTCACCTTGCTTGCTCTTGTGCCTAGAAGCCCTTACGTTGGATACCTAGAAGCTTGCTCCCTTACCACCTGCAAACCTCTGTTCAAATGTCATCTTCTCAGAGCAGCCTACACTGACTCTCACCACCACAACTGCCCATATTCCAATGCATTTATATTTTCTCTATAGTGCTCATGATCAAACTGTGCATTATGGTTACTACTGAATCCATAGTGAGGCTGTGAATCAGTGTGGCTAGGTTCCCCATTGAAATCATTGATCAGTTTAACTCTGTTGATGAATTTGAGTTTGATTGAATGGATGTTTGACACAGTCCCAGCACTGTGATAAGAAATGATGACACTAAGATTGGAAAAACTGTCCCTCACCCTCAAGGTGCTCAGGGTCCTAGAAGAGATTGATAAAAATAGATAATGCCATGTAGTCGGAACTAAAGAAAACATATGTGGTGGTTGGTGGTTATGTGCCGTGGAGTTGGAACCGACTCATAGTGACCCTGTACAGGATTTCTGATGCTGTAAATCTTTATGGGAGCAGAAAGCCTCATCTTTCTCGTGAGGAACAGCTGGTAGTTTTGAACTGCTGACCTTAAGGTTCACAGCCCGAGTCGTAACCACTATGCTACCAGAGTTCCTTAAAAAAGACATATGTAGGGGATTTAAAAAGTTCATGGGAAATAGGAATGAAAAGATAATGGAATTTTCCCACCAACTTTTTGAAGCCCCCTCGTATATAGGATGCTTCAAGATGGTGGTGGTGGTAATGAGCCATGGAGTCAGTTCCAACTCATACTGAACCTGCCTAGCATTTTCAAGGCAGTAAATTATTACTGGAGTAAAAAGCCGCATCTTTCTCCTACAGAGTAACTGGTAAACTCGAACTGCTGACCTTGAGGTTAGCAGTCCAACTCGTAATCTGCTACACTACCAGGGCTCCTTTGCTTCAAGATAGAGACATGAAAATTACAAGCTGATTTATTTTTGCCATGACTTCCTTTTTGCCTTTATTTTCCTTGATTATCAATATAACAGTAAAACACAAGCCCAATGCTGAGAATTTGGATATAAAGTAAATGGCTTCTGTCTTCTTCCCACCTCTGAAAAGGGAAAGGTTAACCTGACAGTACATGGGAACACTAAATGGTTTAAAATTAAGAAAGGTGTGCAGCAGGGTTATATTCTTCCACCATACTTATTCAACCTGTATACTGAGCAAATGATCCGAGAAGCTAGGTTCTATGAAGAAAAACTTGGCATCAGAATTGGAGGAGGATACAGCTTTGATTGCTGAAAGTGAAGATCAAAGAGCACAGCCTTCGGTATGGATTGCATCTCAATGTAAAGAAAACAAAATTCCACACCACTGGACCAATAAACAACATTCTTGTCAACGGAGAAAAGAGAGAAATTGTCAAAGACTTCATTTTTCTTGGATCAACCATCAACATTCATGGAAACAGCAGCCAAGAAATCAAATGACATATTGCATTAGGCAAATCTGCTGCACAAGACCTTTTTAAAATGTTGAAGAGCAAAGATGTCAGCTTGAGGACTAAGGTGTGCCTGACTCAAGCCATGGTATTTTCAATAATCTTATATGCATGCAAACATTGGACAGTGAATAAGGAAGACCGTAGAAGAATTGAAGCATTTGAGTTATGGTGTTGGAGGAGGATATTGAAAGTGCCTTGGGCTGCCAGAACCAACAGATCTGTGTTGGAAGAAGTGCAGCCAGAGTGCTCCTTGGAGGCCAGGGTGGCCAGACTTCATCTCTCATGCTTTGTACATATTGTCAGGAGGGACCAGTCACTGGGAGAGGAATCTCATGTTTGATAAGGTGGAGGGTCAGAGAAAAAGAGGAAGACCCTCAGTGAGATGGGTTGGCAAAGTGGCAGTATCTGTGGACTCAAGCGTGGCAACAATTGTGAGGTTGGCCCAGGACCAGGCAGTATTTCATTCCGTTATGCATAGGGTCGCTATGAGTCAGTACTGACTAGATGGCATCTAACAACAACAACCTTTACATCTTCTGGATGGTGATGAGGGAATGGAGGGGAAGATGAAGTAAGAGGAGGGCTGGAAGGAAGTGGAGGCTGGATTCTTGAAGACCCTAGCTCCTTTAGAGGAAAAGAAGTAAGCATCAACTAACCAGGAGGTTCCTGGCTGTCTCAGTCAGAGACATGACCCAAAACCAAGGTGAAAATATTTGCTCCCATTTTTTTAACCTCCTGGTTTGCACCTGTCACCCTAGAATTTGTCTAGTGTAGAATTTGTCCTAGGCAAAAGTGTACTAGTTGAGATAATAAAATAAGTATCCTGAGAATTACTAAAACAGAGTAGGAAAATGGCATCAGGTGGTGCCAAATATGAACCAATAAGCAACATTATGATAAATGGAGAAAGGATTGAAGTTGTTAAGGATTTCATTTTACTTGGATCCACAATCCACTGGAAGCAGCAGTCAAGAAATCAAATGGTATATTGCTGGCATTGAGTAAATCTGTTGCAAAAAAACTTTAAAAAAAAAAAAAAAATAGTGCTTGATGGCTAAGGTGCACCTGACCAAAAACATGATATTTTCAATCACCTTATATGCATGTGAAAGCTGGGTAATGGATAAGGAATTGACACATATGAAAATTTGACACATATGAAAATTTGAATTACAGTGCCAGCAAAGACTGTTGTAAGTACCAAGGATTGCCGGAAGAACAAACCAATCTGTCTTGGAAACAGAATACTCCTTAGGAGTGAGGATGGTGGGACTTTTAGAAGGACATCGTGCATGGTAAAACAAAGAACCAACAAAAAGGAAGACCCTCAATGAGCTGCGCTGACACAGTGGCTGCAACCATGGGCTCAAATGTAGAAATGATTGTGAGGCTGGACCAGTGTTTGTCTTAATCTGCATAAATTTACGAGAATTCAGTTCTCCCTCTTCATTTGTTTTGTTGTGCATGCGTCACTGTGAGTCAGAACGGATTCTCAGTACCTAAGGACAGCTCCTTTCTAAGAACCCTGGTGGTGCAGTTGTTTAAGTGATCCGCTGCTAACTGAAAGCTTGACATTTTAAACTGACTGGCTGCTCCACTGTAGAAGAATGTAACAGTCTACTTCAGTGAAGATTTACAGCCTTGGAAACCTTCTGAGGCAGTTCTACTCTATCCAATTGGGTTGCTGTGAGTTGAAAACAACTTAATGGCAAAGGATTTTTTGCAGGCCCTCTCTCTGTTCACTTCTTTAACTTTGCAATCATATGATCTTGTATTTTATAACACTGGATTTTTTCAACTTCACCTATTGTGCAAATTTGGAACATATAATTGATGCCTTAAAACAACAACAACAACTAAAGGTGATGGAGGAATGTTCATGGTCTTCCACGGAGTAGGATTAGAATGTGTAAAGACCTGGAGTCACGGAGAATGAACATAGAGAAGGTAAGGATGCAAGGAGACAGTTGTGATGGATAAAGTCACGGAAAGGCTAGTTGATAATTTCAGTTCTGGTAGCCTTGTGGGTTACACGTTGGACTGGATCTACCAGCTACTCTGGATTACACGTTGGACTGGATCTACCAGCAGTTTGGATCTGGTAGCCTTGTGGGTTACACGTTGGACTGGATCTACCAGCTACTCTGGTTACACGTTGGACTGGATCTACCAGCAGTTTGGATCTACCAGCTACTCTGTAGGAGAAAGATGAGGCTTTCTGTTCCTGTAAAAATTTACAGCCTCAGAAATCCCACATGAGGTTATTGTGAGTCTGAACCAACTCGATGGCACACAGTAGCAGTAGCAGCTGTTGCTGACACAGTTTTTAAGTTGTGTTAAAGAATTTGAAACTTATCCAGATACTACATCTTTCTTATATAGTACTACCCTCTCCAGCCATAGTTACTGCCTCTCATTTCAGACCACTGTCTTCTCATCGTCAGAGTCCATCCTCACTTCTTACCTAACACATCCTCTCACACTCATTACAGTTATCAATGCGATTTGTTCAAAATGCAAATATCATAGTGTTGGGAGCAGCTGAGCCGAAGGTCCCTGACTTGGCGGTAGTTTAACCAAAAGATTGCAACTAAACAGTTACGGTACAGAAACTCGAGCTGCTTCCAAGTCAAAAGGTTGTATCACCTCCCCCCCACACACACACACCTCCCATCCCCCTACCCCAGCCCACCCCCTCACCCAGCATCATAGTACAAGTTTCACAACAGCTCACTATCATATACAGGGTTGAGCAGAGGTGTAGCCCTTCGAGTCTAGCTTCTTTCTCTTAGCAGAATGTTTTCAGGAGTCGTTCATATTGCTGCATGCATCAGTAATCACGTCTTTTTGTTGCTGAGTACTAAGTATTCCATTGTAAGGCTAAAACTCCGTATTTATCCATTACTCTGCAGACGGCTACTTCAGTTGTTTCCAGATGTGGATGCCTATGAATAAAACTGCTATAAACATTTGCCCACAGATTTTTATGTGGATGTCTGTCTTTCTGTGTTCCTCCTGAGTATATTCCTGAGAGTTGAATGCTGAGTCTTATGGAATTTTATGAGATGGAATTCCTGGATAGTACAGTTAACATGCTTAGCTGTTAATGGAAAAGTTGGAGGTTCAACTCCACCCAGAGTACCTCAGAAGAAAGGCCTGGTAATTCTACTTCAGAAAAATAAGTCATTGAAAACCCTAAGGAATGCAGTTCTATTTTAACACACATAGGGTTGCTCTGAGTTGGAATAGACTCAGTGGGGATTGGTATGGGAAGTAAATGTTTAAGAAACTGTCAAACTCTTTTCCCAGACTAGCTGTGCCATTTGACATTTTATATTTGTACCAGCAATGTAGAAGAGTTCCAGTTGCTCCATATTCTTGAGGCTGTTTTGTTTTTTAATATAATGATTTGAATAGATTTAAAATGTGTCTTTGGATTGTATTAGTTTTAATTCCTTGACTGAATATGTGTTGAGTCAATGAGCCAAATCTAGCGATCTAGAGACAATACAGCTATTTATCCAGAAAGTGTTTTTCACATTTGTGGGAAAATATCTGAAAGAAACATTTAAAACACTAATGCAATATGAATAGCTGAATTGAACGCATACACATTTTGCTTGTAAAGTTTCCTAGGGCTACCATAACTAATGATCATGAATGCGATAGCTTAAAACAAATGCTTTCTCCCACAGTTCTACGTACCACAAGTCCAAAATCAGGTATCGACAGGGCTGCCAACCTTCTGGGGGTGCTAGGATTGGGAGGATACATTCTTTGCCTCTTTACCTTCCAGGCGCTGTTGGCATTCCTCAGCTTGGGGCTGTATTGCTGTTGACTCCATCTTCACATCACCTTTGACTTTATAGACAAATTGTCTTCTCGCGGTCTCTTACAATGACACTGTCTTTAGAATTAGGGACCACCCAGATGACCAGGATAATCTCCTTAACTCAGGGTTCTTAATTTAATTGCATCTGCCAAGACCCTGTTTCTAAATAAGATCACATTCACAGGCTCCAGGGATCAAGATGGGAGAATATATTTTAGGAGGCTGCCATTCAATCCACTGTACTACTTAAAAAAATAATTTATGCAGTCGACTAAATATTATATATCAGATATTGAAAAGCGCTTTTTCATGCACTGATTTCATCCTCAAAAACAACTTCAGAACACAGGTATTTATAAGGGATACCTATGGTTTTGCCTCACATTCATTCCCGTTGTTCTGGAAACGGTAGCTGGGTTTTCCTTGGCGGGCCAACCCCTTACCTTAATCTTAGTTTTGGTGATTTGTCTTAGACTGGTAGTTTGTCAAACCTGGCCAGTGAGAATCATGCATTGTACCCAAGTTCCTGGTACTGCCTTCTTTCTTGCTTTACTATTGTTGCGTTGTTAAGTGCTGTCTAATCAGTTCTGACTCATGGCAACCGTGTATAGTGTTTCTGAGGAGCAGTTGGTGGGTTTGAACCACCAACCTTGTGGTTAGCTGTTCAATACTTATCCTACAGAGCCACACCAGGGTAGGACCCATGAATTTGCATTTCTAACATGCTTCCAGGCAATGCTGATGCTGTTGTTCCCTGGAACTGGGAGCTTGTTAAAAATGCAAATACATAGGCCCTACTCCAGACCTACTGAGTCAAACTCTCTGAGGGTAGGACCAGTGACATCATTGGGGTTGGTGTCACCCAGTGCAATAACTCATGGTGTCACAACCTCATGACTGGGCTCCCACACCATGTCATACAGAATATTTAATAGTGTGTAGTCTTCATTTTAATCAAAGACTAATATGCGATATTGTTCTAAATTGTTTAAGGGTAATGTTGTTGTTGTTAAGTGCCGTCGAGTCGATTCCAACCTATAGCGACCCTGTATAGGGCTTCCAAGGAGCACCTGGTGAGCTTGAACCACTGACCTTGCAGTTCAAATGACTTTGCAGTCTGATGCATTAGCCCACGGCACCATTGCTTCTTATATTATATGAGTACTAACCAGAAAATTATTTTATAAAATCTTTCTACACTGAATTATATTACTAGTTACAACATTATTAGTAACTGAACGGAAACCTTTTGATATGTTTCTCCTTCTTTTTCTTTAATTACTGATCATTCTCAAAGTTATTGATATTGGTTCACAGTGTACCCAAAACACTATGAGTCAGAACCAACCCAACACCACCTAGCAACAATGGCAGTAATATAAGAAACGAGTCAACTTTGTTACTATGAAAATTCTATTTTGATCAGTTTGTAAGAGTGATAATATTGACACAGCAAACTTAGCCCAGATTTAAACAATATTTATATAGCATAGTTATGTAAATGCTACCTTAATAATTTTCAACATTTATAATCAACCTATGGTTAAAGCAAAAAAGATTTATAGTTGTAAAATCAATTATAAATGTTACAACCTTGAAAATCTTGAATTGAAACTAGGCTAAGATAGAAATACAAAGTGATTAAAGAATAGTTACAGACACTTATTTCTTCATCTTACAAAATGGGAACTTAAGAATTGGTTATGAAAAAAATATGAAAAGTGAGAAGAATTATTTCAAGTAATTTTAAAATTTTGACTGTATAGTCCTAGAGGAATTTATTCTAAGGCAAAAGATAATCACAAAATACAATGAACTGCCTTAACTAATCATGTTTTAAAATACTAATGCTGAAATTGTTATATTGAAACTGCTATAGGATAAAGTAAATAAAAAAGTATAGCTCAGCATTTCAGTTTGTAGATTCCACTCCTGATCTTTCTCACACAGATCAACTAAGTATTGTTTTTAAGATATTTATCTCCAACAGATTAAAAACTTTTCAATCAATTCATCACATATACTAGCTTAGAAAGTCATACCAGTGAAGAAATTGCAAATCAAGTACATCACTAATTACATGAAGTTTGCAACATTGGATTTTCTAAGTGCAGAGACCAGTCCAGTGGTAATGTTGTCAATATGTCAGGGAGTTATAAAGACACACAATAGAAAACTTGAGAACATAATTCAGATGACATTTTCTTACAATGTGCTGCACATTCACAAAATCTTGTAGGATATAGCATTGTAGATTGCTGTCTGGAAGCAGTTGATTTTTTTCCCTACCTTTCAACTACTCTCCACATTTTTTACTTCCTCTGTTCACCAGCAGGCAGTTCGTAAAAACACATCTAGGCAATGATGATTAAAATCTCTTTCTAATATAGGTTGGGATGTGCATGTTGTGGCAAAGAGCGCAACTCTGAAATTGTACACTCAGATTCTAGATGCCTTAGAAAATACTGCTGTAGACCAGATACAAAAAGGAGATACCAAAAGAGAAGCTACAAGCATTGCTAATGGAATGCAAATAATAGAATATGTATTTATGTTGGTTATGTGGAATGATATATTGCAGGACTTTTCATTGAACAAGTCAAGTTCCAAGATGCAGTAGTAAATTGAAAGACAAGCACAGGCTTCTACAAGTTATTAATATGATATTTACAGAACTAAAGCTTTCAACTGTGTGAATCATGACAAGCTATGGATAACATTGCAGAGAACTTGTATTTCAGAGCACTTCATTGGGTTCATGAGGAACCTGTACACAGACCAAGAGGCAGTTGTTCAAACAGAACAAGAGGATACTGAATTAATATGATATTTACAGAATTAAAGCTTTTGACTGTGTGGATCATGACAATTTTTAAAATATAACAAAACAAATATTGATTAGTATGCAGTTCACCATTGCAGAAGTATTAGAAAGAGACACGTAAATGACTGAAGCACTCCAGAAGTATCACTGAGTGCAGAGACCAACTTCACATTAACTCCATGCTAAACCATCACTGACACACTTAAATGTTGCATGAAATAGTGTTGTTAGGTGCCATCAAGTTGGTTCCAGCTCATGGCAACACTATACACAACAGAACAAACACTGCCTGGTCCTGTGCCATCCTCACAATTGTTGTTACACTAGAACCCATTTCTGCTGCCACTGTGTCCGTCTATCACATTGGAGGTCTTCCTCTTTTTCACTGACCCTCCACTTTACCAAGCGTGATGTCCTTCTCCTGATAACATGTCCCAAGTATCCTGGCTTCTAAGGAACATTCTAACTGTACTTCTTCCAATACAGATTTGTCTGTTTTTCTGGCGATACATGGTACTTTTAATATTCTTTTCTAACACCATAATTCAGTTGCATCAATTCTTGTACTGTCTTCTTTATTCATTATCCTACTTTCATGGGCATATGAGACAATTGAAAATAGCACAGTTTGGGTCAAGTGCACCTCAGTTCTCAAACTGACATCTTTGCTGTTGAACACTTTAAAGAGGTCTTGTGAAGCAGCTGTGCCTAATGCAATCGTTGTTAATTTCTTGACTGCTGCTCCCATGAGCATTGAGATTCTGAGCAAAATCAAGTCTTTGACAACTTCAATCTTTCCTTCATTTATCATGATACTATATACTGATCCAGTTGTGAGGATTTTTGTTTTCTTTACCAGTGTATTGAGGTGCAACCCATACTGAAGGCTGTGGTCTTTGATCTTTGTCGGTATTTTAAGTGCTCTCTGTTTCCAGAAAGCAATATTGTATCATCTGCATTTCACAGGTGGTTCCAAGTCTTCTCCCAATCCTGATGTCACATTCTTCTTCATATAAATCAACTTTTCGGACAATCCTATGGTTTCCTAGGCTGGGAACAACAAATTGAAGAGGAATGGTGCTGCATTCATCATCAAAAAGAACATTTCAAGATCTATCTAGAAGTACAATGCTGTCTGTGATCGGATAATATCAATGGTTCTACAAGGAAGACCAGTTAATATCACTATTATTCAAATTCACACAAAACCATCTAAACCAAAGACAATGAAATTGAAAATTCTACCAACTTCTTCAGGAGTCTAGGTGTGGTACTGCAGATAAGCACTGGATTGAAAACTTCAAGGTCAGCGGTTCAAACCCACCCTATGCAAGGTTGGAACAGACACAAAGGCATTTAATAACAGCAACCAATTTTTGCCATCTGATATTGATCAAACATGAAATCAAGATGAATTGATAATTACTGGTGATTGGAATGCAAAAGTTGGAAACAAAGATCAGTAGTTGGAAAATATGGCCTTGGTGATAGATATGATACTGGCGATCACATGATAGAATTTTGCAAGACTCACGACTTATTCATTGCAAATACCTTTTTTCAAGAACATAAAAGGTGAATATACACAATCTTAACAATCCAGATAGGGTTTCCGAGTGAGTTTGAACTGCTAACCTTGTGGTTCAAACTGACCTTGCGGTCCAGGGCTTTATCCTACACCTGGACTCCAGATGGACTATGTAGAAATCAAATTGACTACAAATGTGGGAAAAGATTATGGAGAAACTCACTTTCATCAACCAAAACAAGGCCAAGGACTGGCTGTGCTCATAGGCAAGTTCTGGCTAAAGCTAAGGAAAAGTAAAACAAGTCCACAAGAGTCAAAATTCAACACTGAATATATCCTGTAGGTTGTCTTTGCACTTTTCCTTTGACCTTAACCAGATGCTCAACTGGTTCTTTCACTAGGCAGATAATACAAACCTTCACTCCTGAAAGGTCTGAATCCCCTGTAAAATTTCCTACTTTTATTTCAGGTTGTTTTCCATACACTTTTACTCTTGTTGTTGCTAGTAGGTGTCATTGAATCAGTTCCAACTCACAGTGACTCTATGCACATCAGAATGAAACACTGTTCAGCCCTATACCATCTTCACAATTGTTACATGAAAGCTCATTGCTGCTGCCAATGTATCAATCCATCTCATTGGGGTCTTCCTCTTATTTATTGACTCTCCACTTACCAAGCCCAGTGTCCTTCTCTTTTACTCTTTCACTTTTACTCTTGTTGTGTGCCGCCGAGTCATTCCCAACCCGTAGTGGCCCTATCTATATAAGGTTTCCAAGGAGTGGCTGGTGAGCTTGAACCGCCGACATTGCAATTCAAACCAACTTTGTAGTCCAGTGCATTAACCCACAGCGCCACACCAGGACTCCTGTATAAGGTTGTTGTTGTTGTTAAGTGCCTTTGAGTTGGTTCCCACCTATAGCAACCCTGTATAGGGCCTCTGAGGAGCAGCTGGTGAGCTTGAACTGCCGACCTTACAGTTCAGATGGCTTTGCAGTCTGGCACATTAACCCACAGCACCACACCAGGACTCCCTGTATAGAGTTGTTGTTGTTGTTAACTTCCATCAAGTCATTTCGAACTATAGTGACCCTGTATATGGTTTCCAAGGAGCAGCTGGTGAGCTTGAACCACCGACCTTACAGTTCAAATGGCTTTGCAGTCTGGCGCACTAACCCACAGCGCCACAGAGGTGCTGTGGAATCAATTCTGATTCATAGCGACCCTGTACAGGGTTTCTGAAGCTGTAAATCTTTACAGGAGCAGAAAGCCTCATCTTTCTCCCGTGGAACAGCTGGTAGTTTCGAACTGCTGACCCTGACATTAGCAACCCAACTCGTAACAACAATGCTACCAGACCTCTTTGAGAATAAGACATCCTACAGACTTTCTTAGACTCCCGAAGTAGTCCTTCTGGCTTTCATCCTATAGCAGTAATCCAATTTACTCATGTTTGCTGTTGTTGTAAGGTACCGTCAAGTCGGGTCCAACTCAAAGCAACCCCATGCACAAAAAACGAACAATACCCGGTCTCTTGTCGTTCTCACATTTGTTAGGTTTCAGCTCACTGTTGCTCCACTTTGTCAATACATCTAGTTGAGGGTCTTCCTCTTTTCCACTGACCCTTCTCTTTACCAAGCATGATGTCCTTCTCTAGAGAATGGTCCTTCTTGACAATGTATCCAAAATACAAGAGAGAAAAGTTTCACTATCCTTGCTCTAAGGAGCATCTGACTATACTTCTTTCAAGACAGATTTGTTTCTCTGGCAGTCCATGATACTTTCAATATTCTTCTCCAACACCATAACTCAAATGCATCAGTTCTTCTATGGTCTGCCTTATTCATTGTCCAACTTTCTCATGAAATTGAGGATATTGAAAATATCATGGTTTTGGCTAGGAGCACCATAGTCCTCAAATTGACATCTTTGTTCATGAATATTTTTAAAAGTCTTTCGCAATAGATGTGCCTAATGCACTATGTCTTTTTATTTCCTGACTGCTTCTTCCATGAGCATTGATTGTGGATCCAAGCAAAATGAAGTCTTTGATAACTTCAATCTTTTCTCCATTTATCAAGATGTTTTTTATTGGTCCGGTGGTGAGGGATTTTATTTTCTTAACATTAAGGAGCAATCCATACTGAAGGCTTTAGTCTTTTATCTTCATCAAGAAGTATTTCGAGTCCTCTTTGCTTCCAGTAAGGAATATTAGGTCATTTGCATATCAAAGGTTGTTAATGAGTCTTCCTTCTATCCTGATGCCATGTTCTTCTTCATATAGTCTGGTTTCTTGGATTTTCACTCAGCATACAGATCAAATAAGTATAGTGCACCTTTTCTGATTCAAAACCATTCCATATACCATTGTTCTGGTCAAACAGCAGGCTCTTGTTTTAGGTACCAGTTCCTCATGAACACAAAGAAGCATTCAGGAATTCAAATTCTTTGCACCATTATCTATAGTTTGTTATGATCCACATCATATGATCCATACTGAATGTGTCTGCGCAGTCAATAAAAAAAAAAAAAAGCATGTCTGATATTCTCTGCTTTCAGCCAAGTTCTGTCTCATGTCAGCATGATATCCCTTCCTCTAACTCCTCTTCTGAATCTATCAGTTCCCTGTAGATGTACTACTGCAATCATTTTAAAATTATCTTCAGAAAAAATTTTACTTGCATGTGATATTAATGATGTTGTTAGATGATTTCTGCAATCTGTGGGGTCACCTTTCTATGGAGTAGGCACAAATATGGATCTTTTCCAGTAGTTTGGCTATGAAGCCATCTTCCAAATTTCTTGGCATAAATGAATGAGCACCTCCAGCCCCACCAGTTCATTGAAACATTTTAATTTATATTCTATCAACTCCTGGAGCTTTGTTTTTAGCCAGTACCTTCAGTACAGTTTGGATTTCCTTTAATACCATTGGTTATTGATCATATGCTACCTCTTGAAATGCTTGAACATAAACCAATTATTTTGTCTGTGTTGTTGTTAAGTGCCATCAAGCCGGTTTCAACTCATAGAGACCCCGTATAGAGTTTCTGAGATGCTGATGACGGCTTTAAACTGCTGGCCTCCGGTTAGCAGTCCAGTGCTTATCCAACAGTACCACACCAGGACTCCATTTTGCCCATGCTGTTGTTGTTGTTAAGTGCCATTAAGTGTATAGGTATATAGGGTTATGTTGTTGTTACATGTACAGGGTTTCTGAGGAGCTGTTGAGTTTGGGCTACTGACCTTGCAGTCCAGTGCCACAACAGGATTGTATTTTGCAAAATAGAATCCTTTAACTTTGCAATTTGAGGTTTGAATTTTTCTTCAGTTTTTTTTTTTTTCAGTTTAAGAAACGCTGAGCATGCTCTGCCCTTCTGCTTTTGTAAATCCGGGACTTTGCACATTTCATTATAATGCTTTACTTTGTTTTCTCATGCTGCCCTTTGAAATTTTGTTCAACTCTTTTACTTCATCATATCTCCCAATTGCTTTATCTTCTCTCTGCTGAAGAGCAAATTTCAGAGTCTATTCTGACATGCAATTTGGTCTTTTCTTTCCTGTCTTTTTAATTACCTTTTGCTTTCTTCCTGTATAAGTTCTTGTCATCCCAGAATTCCTCTGGTCTTCAGTCACTGGTGTCTAATGCATCAAATTTGTTCTTGAGATGATCTCTAAATTCAAGTGGTATATACTCAAGGTCATACTTTGGCTCTAATAGACTGACTTGAATTTTCTGCAGCTTCTATCTAATTTTGTTGTTGTCATTAAGTGCTGTCCAGTTGGTTCCGACTCATAGCGACTCTATATAGGTTTCTGAGGCTTATAAATCTTTATAGGAGAAAGCCTCATCTTTTCCCTGCAGAGCATCTAGTGGTCTCAAACCACCAATTTGTGGTTAGCAGCCAGTGATTATCCTACAGAGCCACAGCACACCCTAAACTTGCCTATTGGTTAATTGACGTTCTGTTCCAGTCAACCCCTAGCCTTGTTTTAGCTCATGGTATTGAGCCGCTCCATTGCCTCTTTGATTCCTATATAGTCCATCTGCTGAGTCGTGGAGACACAAATTGACAGGCTTCCCAGTGTAAGGACCGAGTGAGGCTGAATGAGGCAGGAGGCTGGCTTGTTGCAGACTGTGCAGAGGTTTGAAGCCCTATAGGCCTGAGTGTAACAGATCTAGCCACTTGGCAGTTAATAGCAAATTGTTTTTCATCAAATTGTTTAATCGTATTTATTTAATTCCAAACATGAGCCCTGGATGTCCACAGAGAAATACAATATTCCCCTAAGTTTCTAAGTTCAAGATTTTCCCCCTAGAACCAAGGCAGTAAA
>NW_006408519.1:21348587-21374085 GCF_000296735.1 Chrysochloris asiatica | reverse complement strand
TTGTCTGTGTATTCTTTCGCTATCCCTATCGCCGCTGGATCTCCCCTCCTCGTGACCCAAACACTCGTGAACAACACAACTATGTCGAGGTCAGATCCCGACACTGGTTTGCAGAACTAGGTGCCCCTTAAACACTTACCAGAAGTGCTAAAAGAGTTTATAACACTTGCCAATGCAGGGCAGAAGCCAAGGGACCACATGGCTGAGAGTCCAAAGACGAGAAAAGGCATGCCTGCAGTATGGCCGAGAAAGAGGCCTTCCTGCTGCATCCGCAGTTGTTTCTGATCCTGACGTGTGTTCCGTTAACTTCCCTAATAACTCTCATAATCCTGAGTATTGTCTGTAAATTATGTTTGGCCATTGTAATAAATATAATTAATATATGACTGTAAAACCCAGCTGAGCAGATCTATACTTCTTCCCTTCTTTCAATTCAAAGTAGACAACCAAATGTATTATTCAAAGTCCTGTCATTAAGAAGCTATCCCTGCCCAGAGTCAGTAACTTAGCCACAGAGGAATAGAGTGGAGAGTGAAGCGTCCAGCAGATAAGAAGAGAGGGCATATGCACAAGAACACCCACACTTGCAGATAATACCCACTTGACCTGGCTTCAATGACTGGATGATCAGAGCTCAACTAGAAGAAGGTAGAGGAGGAAAAATAAAAAAAACAATTTGATGAACTTAACCTACACCTATTGATGCAGTAGCTCAAAAGAGGGAACAAATCTTTACGGCAAGGATCATTCATTCCCACCCCCTCCATACACAGAGTAGACAGGGATGGGCAACTTGAACATTGGCTACCCAAAATGGGGGGGGGGGGGCTACAAAGGCAAGAAGTGACTGGCTTACAAGCTTTCAAGAGGGAACCTAGATCCAGAGGGCGTGGAGGAAGGTAAAATCTCCACTTAGTATCCAACTTGTCTAGGCGGGCTGATGAAGGGAAACATGGATACACTCTTGTGATACATTAGTGAATAATTGTTAGCAGGACTGATTGTGAGGGTTGGAAATGTACAGGTAGACGTTTTGTAGCAAGGAGGGGAGTGATTAACTTTGCAGTCTAGGAGTGGAGGTTCCTGGGACTATCAAGGGAGAAAAGCAGAGAACGGGACCCTACCCAGAGAAGCAGTGACACCAGAGACGATGACGTGGAAAGATGGAGCAGCTGGGGTCTTTAGACCCAGAGAGGGAGAGGGGCTGTGTGCTGAGGACCGGGGGGCAGACTGTGGTTGGTTGATGATGCATGGAGGGGATTGTAATCATGGCAATGAAATGATATACGATAGAATGAATGTAAAACTAATGTTCTCCCATGTAAACTATCACACAATTCACAATAAAACATTAAAAAAAAAAGAAGACGCTATCCCTTCATTGCTCTTTCTTTCTGAACCATCCCACAGATGGAGTTGTAACATTACAGCTGTTCACTTTTGGGTTAGCTGGCAGCATATATTGGAGAAACATCTGTAAACCAGGTTCAATTTTTTTCCCTCTTCAGTTAACTGATTATGGAAAAATTTTCATGAGTTCATAGGTGTGAACTGAGGGAGAGGAGGCAATAAAGCAATGGTTGACATCAAGAGTTGCTTGTGTTAAATACATACAACATAAAACTGCATTTCAACCATTTTTAAGTGTAAAATTCATTAATCATACAATGGTGTGCAACTATCACTATTATTCATTTCTAAAATCTTATCACCCCAAATAGAAATTCTACATGCAGTAAGAAATAATTCCTCACTCCTCACTTGCCTCTAGTGCCTGGTAACCATAATCTTTACACAGTTGTCTATTTTAGGTATTTCATGTCAATGGGAGCATAGAGCACTTGTCCTCTTGTCTGGCTTATTTTAACGAGCAAAATGTTTTCAAGATTCATCCATGTCATAGCACGTATTAAAACTTCATTCCTTTTTTATTTATGGAGGTATTGATAAAATGAAGAGGAACTGAATCACTTGCTGATAAAGATTTTAAAAAATGCAGCCTTCAGTAAGGATTACAATTCAAATCCTTACAACTGGAATAATAAACATCATGGTAAATGAGAAAAGATTGAAGTTACCAAGGTTTTCATTTTACTTGAATCCACAGTCAACACTCATGTAAGCAGCAAACAAGAATTCAAGACATAATGCATTGGGCAAATACACTGCAAAAGACCTCTTTAAAGTATTAAAGAGCAAAGATGTCACTTTGAGGACTAGGGTGTATCATAGTATTTTTTCAATTGCCTCATTATTTATATGAAAACTGGACAATGAATAAGAAAGACTGGAGAAAATTTGATGCATTTGAATTATGATGTTGATGAAGAACATTGAAAGAACCATGGATTGCGAAAATAACAAACAAATGTCTTGGAAGTACACCAGAATGCTCCTTGAAGCAAGTGAGACTTGTCTCATGTAATTTGGCGATGTTATCAGAAGAGATCAGTACCTGGAAAAGGATAAGGTGCTTGGTAGAGGGTCACTGAAAAAGAGGAAGACCCCCAAGGGATGGATTGACACAGTGACTCCAACAATGGGTTTAAGCATAACAACTGTGAGGATGGAAGTCTCCTGTTCTGTTGTGCACATGGTTGCTGAGTCCGAGTTGAGACTTGATGGCACCTAACACTATCCCATTGTACACATATACACCATTTTGTTTATCCACTCATCTGTTTATGGACAGCTGGATGACTCCCACCTTTTGTTTGTTGTGACAAGTATTGTTTTTCAGTTCCTGCTTGCAAGGGAACCATGTAGTTTGAGCCATTAGCTCAAGTGCCGTATTTATAGTCCAGGTCGGCTTCAATGTTGTATACCATTTCCATTTGATGCATGTGCAAGCTTGTGGTTTAATGGATCAGAAAATACTCAGGTAGTTATAGGAAGTTCAGGTTGCCTGGTCACTAGATGTCCATGGTTGTGTTCAGTTTTAATCAGAACCCAGCATCATGCTAGCTATTTTTCAAAAAGATAATCATTGTTTTCAGAAGAAAATATGGATTTTCTCCAAAACTTCAGATTTATGCCATGAATTCTCTTAATAGTATTTGTTAGAAGCTCCATATTGCTACACACTTCAAGTATCATTGGATCTGGGAGCACAAAGGAAAAAACCACTCAACTTCCAGTGGTCTCTTGCTCTAGGCCCCACTCGAAATCATCAGCTTTCTGCTTCACCTAGTAATTGGGTCAGAGCAGCAAACTATGGCATGGGTTGCCTCTGAAACTGAAAATGGCCCACCAAATTTGTATGCCTGATTTTGAGTGGTAGATGGCTGTGGTCTTTTGCTCTTGAGAGGTTATTTTGACATGCTCCAGACTACTGAACCTCCAGAAATTAACTGAGGTAATGATTCCATGACTTTTCATAGGGTTGACCTGCCACCTTTTGATTCACATACGCCTAAGGCATATGTATTACTTGCTACTTTCTGCTCATCACATCTAGTTTGCTAAATACCCTTAGTATAGTGGACTAACGTGGTATTGTGTAGACTGTCAAGACCTAAAAAATCTACAAGAATCTACAAAGTATCTGTAGATTATATATGTCTGAGAGCAGGTGAGTTGACAAAAGCATAAAACAAGACTGTGAAGGGATACTGTTAACATTGCCAGGGGTAATCAAACTGCTCCGGTAGTCCGAGAAAATTTGTGATGAGACAGAAAAAATCTTTTATGAGTAATCTAACTCCGAATTCAAAGAGCATTTTCAGAGAATTCAAAAGTAGATGCTTTCCACAGTGTCTCCAATCATGGTAGCAGCTATCCTCTAAGGCAGAGGTGCTCAGCACTTCCCCCCAAACCACAAAATGAATTCTGTTCACCTGTGGTAACTGCCATGAGTGCTTGTCCCCACCACCCCAAATTGTATGGAAAAATAATAAAAATTAAAAAGCAAATATTACTAGGGATTGAAGATGATGATGTGCAGTATAATTCACAAGAGAATTATACAATTTAATTCTTTACTTTGTGAGATTCTTTTCTGAAAAATTCTTTTAATCTAACTTAAAAAATATTTAATATACTTTCCAACACATTATAATTTTAACTATTTTAATTTAAAAACTAATCATGAAATGAGTTGCTTTTCTAGTTCCCTAGTCCAGACACTTTTAGTAAGCAATCATATAGTACTGAATAAGTGTATTTTCTTAAGAACACCTAAAATGTATGCTTTTCAACAAATTGAAATGAACACCATCAGCACACATACCACCTGCTTTATTGCCTTGTCTACATGTCCTGGTCACTAGCTTATGGTTACTAATAAATACCCTGACAGGAACCATCGCTGGACTGTTCACTTTTTTCAGTGGCTTTATTTTTAATGTTCCTACTGCCAAGAACTTAAGATAGAACCATGAAATTACAACCTACAAACACTACTTCAGGTTTGCCAGATAATAGTTTGTGTTATTCCCCATCGTAAAACACTTCTGAATTCAAGTGAGCATGGTATTTCTGTAGGAATAAATTTGAATGCTCTCACATTTAAGAAGAGTCATTTATTTTAGTCACTAAGAACTTATTCATGCAGCATTTCATAACTGATCAAGACACTTTACTGATAAGATTCAGAACCACACCTCCCCTTAGATGCCACACCCTTTTACACTGGATGATAAAGGCTTCAGGATCATGTCCAGATGAAAATTTAATAATAGTATTTGATGATTATGACCATAAAAAAAATATATTGTGAGATCCTTTAAGATTATCGAAGAATATGGCAAAATTTAGTCAGATGCATAAAACAAGGTTATTAACTTAAGGCGTAAGAAGTAAAAAAGTAGGCTATGAAATAGATATAATCATAGAATACTAGATGTACTAATTGGTTTGAAGTGGACAATTTCATAGTCATAATGAAAATACTAAGCTTAGGATGTTTAAAGACTTAAACTTCCATTCTTCCTAGTAGGAAGACAGGATGGATGTATTGGTAAATAGCAGATGTTCCTACTGTTGTTTTGTTGCTAAGTGCCACCAAGTCGAACCCTACTCATAACAACCCTGTATAGGGTTTCCAAGGAGCAGCTGGTGCTGATCCTACAGAACCACACCAGGAGATCATATTCATATTAATGGAATTATACAAGAAAATTCTAGAATAGCTTGAAGAGTTGAAGGAAGTTTCTCTGTGAATGTGAAAGTGGACTGCCTCCTTTATTTATGTATGATCACATGCCTTTTATCATTATTTGAGTTTTTAAAAACTCTTCATACAATTTGGGGGTGGAAAGGAGGAGACAATAGTTTTACCTTGAAACACAATCTCAGAAAACCACTCAGTAATAAAAGTAAATACTATCACACCTAAACCCATTCATTCACTTTATTTTGCAAATAAATTTAGGCAGAGGCTTAGGGATTCATGGTCATTTATAAAAATAAAAGTTAGTCTTTTATGATACGTATTTGCACACTTTTAAATAATTTTCTTACATTTGAAAGTCTTTTAAAGTAGCCAAAGCAGTTGTTACCCTTCTGCATTCTGCTTTTCAGACAGCACTTTTTTGGAGGTAGATCTCTTCCGGATTCTTTTTCTCTTTTTTTCAGAATTAGAGGATGGTTTTGTATCCTGAGTTTTTTTCTTTTTCTTCAAACAGCTAAGCGGATTGGGCCCACTTATTTTTTTCCGCTTCTTTCTTCTCCGTTCAGAGTTTTTCACTAAACCCTGTTCTCCTTTAAGTTGTCGGATGCTTTCTTTCTCATGTCCAGACACAAGCTGACCTGCCTCTACTGCTTTAACGAAGGCAACTGATTTGGGAGAAGGTTTGTCCAAGACTATAGTGTTCTGAATAATAAACATGAGAGGAACTCCAGGCCGCTTCTTAACTTTCACAGACAAATTCTGATCCTATTATAAAGAAAAAAATATTTTGTTACATCAGTACTAAGATGAAAACCAGTATTTTCAAGGTTTTCTTCTCAAATTCTCAAATGACAACTCTAACTTAAAGACAGCTAAACTTCAAAGAGTTTAAATACTTTAACACATCAGTTTTACCTCATTCTGTCTTACTATACTTTCACAAAAACGGAATAGAAATGATTAAAAGTGCCTTATAGCTTTAAAAATACTATCACCTGTGTTGCCAGAAAATAATGATGAGGATTTCCCTCTTCGACCATGGAGAGCAGGCATTCAGATCCACTCACTGCATTCTTGAAATGGGGGCAATTTCGAACTTGGCATTTTTGTGCAATCAGTTTTGCCCCATATAAGTCCTTTCCCAATGATTCTAGCTCTTTTAGCACACACCTGAGGGGAAGAAAAATGTTGTGAGTGGCCCACAATGATAGCATATGCATTTCAGTTGTGTGCCTAACGGAAAACAACAAAATCTATTTTTTTAAAAGTAACACTATAACAGTATACACATATCAGCTTTTAAACTTGACCTTTCATTATTAAAAGGGAAGACCTGGAATATACATATGTTGTTGTTAAGAGCCATCGAGTCAATTCCAACTCATAGCAATTCTGTATAAGGTTTCTGAGGAGTGGCTGGTGAGTTTGAACCATTGACCTTGTGATCAGTGCTTATCCTACAGCGCCACACCAAGATACCAACTAAACAAGATGAGTACCAGTCAAGCTGTACTGGGCGCTTTTTATGTGCAGGCAGCAAGCTAAGTGCTCTTTATATAAATTCTTAAATTTCAAAAGCTTTGGAGAATGGGTGTGGGGAGAGCTACAAAGGCACGAAGTGACTGTCTTACAAGCTTTCAAGAGGGAGCCTAGATCCAGAGGGCGCAGAGGAAGGTAGTATTCACTGAGTAGTATCCAATCTGTCAGGGTGGAGCTGATGAAAGGCGATAGGGATAGGACTCTTGTGGCCCAATAGAGAATAATTGTTATCAGGATACACTGCGAAGGTTGGAAATGTAAAGGTAGACGCTTCTGTAGCAAAAGGAGAGGCAGGATTGACTTTGCAGTCCAAGAGCAGAGGTCCCTGGGAGTGTGGGACCCTACCTAGAGAAACAATGACGCCAGAGATGGAGGCAGAGACTATGACGTGGAGAGATGGAGCAACTGGGGACTTTAGTACCAGAGAGGGCGAAGGGCTATGAGCTGACAACTGGGGGTGGGTGGGGGAGGGGGCAAGCTTGCAGAGTATACCCTTTGGTTGGTTGATGATGCATGGAGGGGAATGTAACCATGGCAATGAAATGATATATGATAGGATGAATGTATAGCTAATGTTCTCCCAGGTAAACTATCACATAATTCAAAATAAAACATTAAAAAAAAAAATTTAAAAAAAACTATGAAGAATTGGGGTGGGGGATTACAAAGGAAAGAAGAGACTGGCTTACAAGCTTTCAAGAGGGAGCCTTCCAGGGGGTACGGGGAAGGTAGAATCTCTATTGAGTCATTTCCAATCTGTTGGGAAGGGGCTTATGAAAGAAGATGGGGATAAGAATCTTGTGGTACAATAGTAATAATTGCTATCAGGACTGACTGTGAGGGACAGAATTGTAAACGTAGATGCTTTGTAACAAAAGGAGGGGAGTGGTTGACTTTGCAGTCCAGGAGCCGAGGTCCCTGGGACCATCAAGTGAGAAGAGCAGAGTGTTAGACCCTATCCAGGAAAGCAGTGATGCCATATATAGAAGCAGAGACGATGATGTAGAGAGCTGGAGCGGCTGGGGACTCTAGACCCAGAGAGGGAAACGGGCTGTGTGCCGATGGCCAGGGGGCAGGCTTGCAGGGTATACCCTTTGGTTGTTTGATGATGCATGGAGGGGACTGTAATCATTGCAATGAAACGAAATATGATAGGATGAATGTAAAGCTGGTGTTCTCCCATGTAAACTGTCACATAATTCACAATAAAAACTTTTTTAAAAGCTATAAAGGTATATATACAGCTTACTTTAAAAGCATCTTATTCTGAGAGAATTTAGGAAACATGACAAATTCAAACAAACAATACATCACTTTAATCTGAGACCCTTAACTATAGATAAAAGGAGAAGAACCAAACACTAAACATATCTTAAGGTTAAGAGCAGGAAATGGTATACTATTCTGTAACTGCCAAACAGGATAGCCCAGAAAGGAATCACAGCATGCGAATCATCATGAAAATAGTGCACAATGCCTGGTGTCACAAATATTTTTGAATGAATGAATGAATGAAAAAATTTTCAGAACACCCATTAAGTGCTTTTAACACTTTTAATTCTCATAATAGCCCTATGATAAGTTTTATTCCCATTGTAGGATTTTTTTTTTTTTTAATGACTGAGACAGATAACCAAAGTTTCTCAGTTAACATGTGGTGGAAAAGAATTTAAACACTGACATTCAAGTCTTATAGTCTGCTTTTTAAAATTATTATTTATTATAAATTGAGTGAAGTATTACAGAGCAAATCAGTTTTCCATTCAACAATACATACACTTGTTTCGTGTCACTGATCACAATCCCCACAATAAAACATCACCCACCCCACTTCCTCTTTGTGGTTCCTACTTCCATTCTTCTTCCTTTCCTAAGCCTTCTGAACTTTGTCTCTGGGAAAATGCTGCCCTTTTGATCTCCAATGGCTGATTATTCTAAGGTGTGCAGACCTCACTAGTGTTGTTCCCCCACTGGCCTGTCGATTTTGTTAAGTGCCATCCAGCCAGTTCTAACTCATAGTCACTCTGTGTAGGGTTTCCAAGGAGAGGCTGGTGAATTTAAACCTTCGACTTTGCATTTCAAACCAACCTTGTTGTCCAATGCTTATCCTACAGCGCCACACCAGGACCCTGCATAGGGTTTCCAAGGAGCAGCTAGTGGGTTTGAACTGCTGATCTTGCTCTCTTTGGAAATAATAGTTTTCTCAAGACAACCTGGGTAAAATTCTCAAATTATATCTGACACCTCTTGTTGCTTCCCCCATCAGCTGTTAGTCCTGTCCATCTTAGTTAAGTCTCCTGTGGGTTCGTACCCCTTCCCTTCCCAGGTAAAGGACTCCATGATTTCTTTTGTTCCTTTAAATCTGAATGCGATTAGCTCCTCTAGATCCAACTATTTTATTGTTGTTAAGTGCCCTGAAGTCGGTTCTGACTCATAGCAACCCTGGTAGCATAGTGATTATGAATCGGGCTGCGAACCGCAAGGTCAGCAGTTCGAAACTACTAGCTGTTCCGCAGGAAAAAGATGAGGCTCTCTGCTCCCATAAAGATTTACAGCCTCAGAAAACAGGGTCACTACGAGTTGGAACTGACTCCACGGCACATAAGCACCAACCATAGGGTTTCCAAGGAGAATCTGGTAGGTTTCAACTGCTGACCTTGTGGTTGGTAGTTCAATACTCATCCTACACTGCCACCCCAGGACTCGAGATCTGAGTACAGTGGTTAGTAAAAAACCAGTAAACCAGCTGCCATCTGGTTGATTCTGACTCATGGAGACTCCATAGGGTAGAACTGTGCTCGCTCCACAAGCTTCGCGAAGGTTTTTGGGGGAAGCAGATCACTAGGCAAAGACATAACAGACAAGGGACTACTCTAAAATTTATAAAACACTTGCACACCTCAATAAGATGAAGATAAATAATCAAATTAAAAGTGGGCAGAAGACATGAACATACACAACCAGAGAAAACATTCTGGCAACCAACAAACATGAAGTAATGCTTGTGACCATTAGCCATTAGAGATGCAAATCAATGAGATATCATCTTAGTCCAGCATAATAGCAAAGTTCAAAAAACAACAACAGAAAACAACAAATACTGGTGGAGGGTATGGAGAGATTGGGAGCCTCCTACAATTCTGGTGGGACTGTAACAGTTCTGTCACTATGAAAAATGGCAGGGTGTTTTCTCAAAAGGTTACAATTAGAAATTTTGTGTGACCCAGCAATCCCTCTATATGGTATGTATCCTCAAGAAATAAGAGTAGTGACACAAATAGATATGTGCAGACCTGTCTGTGTTCATCACAGCGCTGTTCACAATAACAAGAAGATGGAGACAACCCAAATGCCCATCAACTGAAGAATGGCTAAACAAACTCTGGTACATACATACAATGGAGTACTAAGAAACAATGAAAAGTAACAGTGAATCTGTGATGCCCAGTAAAATTAATCACAAAGGATCAAATCCTACAATAGAACTCTGTTGCAAAAAGTTTTCCTTGAGAAACGAAACATTCTATGAAGGTTACCAGGGGAGGAGGGAGAATCAGTAATTTAGGTGCCAGGGAAGGCAATATACATACAGGAAATTAACAGAGGAAGATGAAGGTGGGGATGCAAGAATTAAAGTGACCAGAAGTAAATCCTGTTAACCGTTGCTTTTTGGAGGGGATGGCAATCATTGTAATGAAATGAAAGTGCATCATTTGTTGAGTGTAAAACTGACGATCTGTTCTGTAAAACTTCACTTGATTAAACAATAAAAACATTGAGGGGGGGAGGAGGAAGACTAAGAAAAGCTATATAAATAACAACAACCATTTTGAAAGGAGTAGGTTTGGGATACTGATAAATGTTTCGCGCTCAGTATACCTCATAGGAAATTTCCAGCAAAGCTTGTGGTTAGAAGGCATCAAGTCAGTTCCGACTCAGAGCGCAACAGAAGGACTCAAGGCCAGGTCCTGTGCCAACCTCACAATCCTTGTTACACTTGAGCCTGTAACTGCTGCCACTGTGCCAATCCACCACGTTGGCGGTGTTACTCTTTTTCTCTGACTCTCTGACCCTCAACTTTACCAAGCCTGATTTCTTTCTCCATGTTATTTCACTGCCATCTAGTTGACCTTCTAGGATAGAACCTGTACATAGACCAAGATGCAGTTGTTCGAACAAAACACAGGAATACCGAATGGTTTAAAATTAGGAAAGGTGTGCGCCAGGGTTGTACTTATTCAATCTGTACACTGAGCACATACTCCAAAATACCGGATTATACAAAGAAAACTGTGGTATCAGGATTGGAGAAAGACTCATTAACAACCTGCAATATGCAGATGATACAACCTTGCTTGCTGAAAGTGAAGAGGACTTAAAACATTTACTAGTGAAGATCAAAGAGCACAGCCTTTGGTATGGATTGCATCTCAATGTAAAGAAAACAGAAATCCTCACCACTGGACCAATAAACAACATTCTTATCAATGGAGACAAGAATGAAGTTGTCAAAGACTTCATTCTTCTTGGATCAATTATCGACACTCATGAAAGCTGTAGTCAAGAAATCATACAATGTATTGCATTAGGCAAATCTGCTGCACAAGACCTTTTTAAAGTGTTGAAGAGCAAAGATGTCAGCTTGAGGACTAAAGTGTGCCTGACCCAAGCCATGGTATTTTCAATAACCTCATATGCAGGCGAAAGCATGACAGTGAACAAGGAAGATCGTAAAAGAATTGATGCCTTTGAGTTATGGTGCTAGAGGAGAATACTAAAAGTGCCATGGGCTGCCAAAAGAACCAATAGATCTGTGTTGGAAGAAGTGCAGTCAGAGTGCTCCTTAGAAGCCAGGACGGCCAAACTTCATCTCTCAGGCTTCGCACATATTGTCAGGAGGGACCAGTCCCTGGAGAAAGATATCATGTTTAGTAGGGTGGAGGATCAGAGTAAAAGATGAAGACCCCCAAAGAGATGGATTGGCCGAGTGGCAGCATCAATGGACTCAAGCGTGGCAACAGTAGTGAGGCTGGCCCAGGATCGGGCAGTGCATAAGGTCTGCTGTGCATAAGGTCGCTATGAGTGGGTACCGACCCGATGGCACCTAACAACAATAACAACAACAGGGCAGAGTAGAACTGCCCCATAAAGTTTCGAAAGCTGTAAAAATCTTTACAGAACCAGACTGCCTCGTCCTTCTCCGGCAGACGGACTCGTGGTGTCGAACCACTAGCATGCTTAAACTACTTCACCACCCGGGTCCTTTCATCTATTTTACTGATGAGAAAAAAAAAACTAAGATCTTCTCATAGAGGTGAAAGAACTTGCTCGAAATTACAAAGCTGAGAGAACTGAAAACCAGGATTCAAAGCCAGGGCTGTTAGACTACAAAGCACGTGTCCCTACGGTTCACCAAGCTAGCAGGCACGTTACCACCAGCGGCTTCAAAGAGTTCGTGGGGAAACTTTCATTCCATTTCCCCCACGATCTTTCTGAAGCCCCCCGCCCCCCGATTCTCAGGCCACGATAACCGCCGCACCCCCCACCTCCAGCAGACCCGCCGGGCCTACCTGGTGGTGCACAGCTGCGTCTCCGCCATTAGGTAGCGAGGCAGCTGCTCCCGCAGCTGGATGCGGCCCCGCAGCGCCGCCTGACAGAAGGTGCCGTCCAGCAATATCTGGTACGGCTCGCGTACTCTGAAATTGTTGCGGAAGAAGCCGAGGTGCCTCTTGGCGTGTTTCTGCCTCGTGATCTTCATGCCTGGCCTACCGGGGCAAAGCCATCGGATCAGGAAGCTCTGGTTCCGCTAGCGGAAATGCTGGTTTCCTCCGGAAGTAGAGAGTCCTCTGCCCCAGAAGCAAACGCCCCAATTCCAGGCCCTGCCCACTGGTGACGTCACTCATCAGGGGTAGGGCCAGAGAGGGGACAAGGTTTGAGATTTTTCTGGAATTCGCTAATCTGTGCAGGAGTGCCTGAGTTATAAAACCTGTGGTTTGGTTAGTAGTTAACGTGACGCCTCGAAAACCTCTCAAAGGCTCTCTCTCGGCCGTCTCTCTGCCTCTCTCTCTTTACTGCCATCAGGTCGGTTCCGACTCATAGACCCTGTGTAGCATTTCCAAGGCTGTAAATCTTCTAGGAGAACAGAAAGCCTCCTCTTTCTCTAACGGCGTGTCTGGATGTTGAATTGCCGACCTTGTGGTTAGCAATCCAGTGCTTATCCTACAACGCCAGTAGAGCTGGAAAACTGACAGTATAAAATAATAACAATATTAAGCTTTTAGTATGATACAGGCACATTTCTGTTCTACATTAATCCTTTTAATGTTTATAATTTCCGAATAAAGGGAAGGAAAGGGGGTCAATGAATATTGGGCAACCTTTACACTCAGCCACCATCAGAAAAAAGAGCAATGGCTAAACACTAGGCTGTTACCACAAAGGTCGGCAGTTGATCTGCCCACGTAAAGAGGAACGCCTAGGTAACCCTATGGGACAGTTGTACTCTGTCCTGTTGTTAAGTGCCGACGAGGTAGCGACCCTGTATAGGGTTTCCGAGGGAAAGCTGGTGAACTTGAACCACCTATAGGGTGATTATAAGTTGGAATCCACTCAGGGGCACTTAACAACAAGGACATCTGAAAAGTTGGCAGTTTCAACCCACCCACTATGTCTGGAAAGAATGACCTGAAAATCTGCTGAAAAGTAGCCATTGAAAACTATTGAAATTCTACTTGGAAACACATGGGGTTACCATGAGTTGGGATCTACTTAATGACTAGGCAGGTTTGTATTGGTCAATTTCAATCATGTTTACTAAGGGTATGTGTTTAGTGTAGAACTATCACTGGAGCACAGGTTGCATGCATGAAATTCAAATGTTTTTGTGAAAACCCATAGGTGTTACCCTACTTAGAAGCCAGGACAGAGAATCCCCACTTTATTGCATTCCTCACTCCCCTTTAGGCCTCATTTTCCAAGAGTCAGAATCCCAGAGCTGCATCCTAACTTTGAACTTTCCACTAATCCTAACTTTGAACTTGCCCAACCTCAAAGGACTTGGATTCTGTTTCTTTATTGTTATACTGGTTGGCAAGACTAGGTTATTATTATTATTTTAATGTTTTATTGTGAGTTATGTGATAGTTTACATGGGAGAACATTAGTTTTACATTCATTCTTTCATATATCGTTTCATTGCCATGGATACAAAGGACTAGATTATTTTTAAGAGCTCTTGTTATGTCTGTGGTCTCTGACTTGTGAAAAGGACATTGTGGGCTAGTTAAAGAAAGTGACAAACCAGACTAAAGGTTTAAAATGTATTTGGTCAACCTGATTAATGAGACAGAGAATCAGAACATTTTGAGTTCCCCTGTGGCTAACTGCTAAGTAGTCACTCAATTCAAGGCAAAAATCAAAGAATGAGAAGTATGGTATTTTACATTTTTGTCCTGACCTGGAATTTATCCCAGACCTAGTCTTGGCTAAAGACTGAGCGAAAGAGTCAACACAGAAAAATGATTTGCAAAATGATTGAAACATATTTTTATATTTGGGGATTTGTTTCAAGATATTTATTTAACATAAAAGATCTTATAAAAGGTTAACCTTGTCCTGAGTTCCAGCACATTCTCACTTAAATGACTGCTTTCATTTAAGTGAAAATAACCTTTTCAAAAATAAATTTAGGAATTATAAACCATGAAAAGTCGTTGTAAGGATGGATCTAGAGTCCTGGAGTATAATTGTACACAGTTCAAATTCTTTCCTTATCCCTATATACCAATGTCCAACTGGATTGTATCTCCACTAACTAAATGATACTGCCACCGCTTGCAAAATCATTAAAATATGTTTTAAAATAGGCACAGATTAATCTACCAGCTTTGTTCCACTAGCCACTTTTCAGAAACAAGAAAAATGTGGTGCAATACTAGGGCTTTGAACCCTATACTACACTTTTTGTTTTTGGAGCTCTGGTAGCGTAGTGGTTACAAATCGGGCTGTGAACCACAAGGTCAGCAGTTCGAAACTACCAGCTGTTCCTCCGGAGAAAGATGAGGCTTTCTGCTTCCGTAAAGATATATAGCCTTGGAAACCCTGTACAGAGTCGCTATGAGTCGGAACCGACTCCACGGCATATAACAACAACAAAAAACTACAGCATAATTGTTTTCCAGCCATATATACATGACAGTGCCAATTTGCATGTTGTTGTTGTTGTTAGGTGCCATCGAGTCTGTATTGACTCATAGCAACGCTATGTACAACAGAACGAAACAATGCCGGGTCCTGGGCCAACCTCACAATTGTTGCCATGCTTGAGCCCATTGATGCTGCCTGACCCTTATTGAACAAACATAAAGATAGCATTATTCTGTGATTATCAAGTTTAAAATCAAGTTTTCTATTGTAGTTGTCATTGTTTGTTGTTGTTAGTGTTTCTCAAATCTTGATCCTGGAACCTGGAGAAAATGGTCTTAATGTGCTTGTTTAAAATGTCCATTCCTGAATAAGTATCAGAAACTATTCAGGGAGGAAACTACATTTATTATACTCTCCCTACATCATTCTATGTGCACTGTTAGGTGTTGTTAGGTGCCATCTAGTCGACTCCAACTCATAGCAAGCCTATACACAACAGAATGAATCACTGCCTGGTCTAGAGCTGTCCTCACATTGTTATTTGAGCCCATTGCCATCCATCTTGTAGAAGGTTTTCCACTTTTCGCTGATCCTCCACTTTACCACGCATGATGTCCTCCAGGGAGTGGCCCTTCCTGACAACATGTACAAAGTACAAAAGATGAGTCTGGCCATTCTTGCTTCTAAGGAACATTCTGGATGTACTTCTTCCAAGACAGATTTGTTTGTTTTTCTGGCAGCCCATGGTATGCTCAATATTTTTTGACAACAACGTAATCCATGTGCATTGATTCTTATACAGTCTTTCTTCTTCATTGTCCAATTTTCACATGTTTACAAGGCAATTGAAAATACTATGACTTGGGTCAAACACACCTTAGTCCTCAAACTGACATCTTTGTTCTTGAACACTTTAAAGTGTGCAACAAATTTGCCTAATGCAGTACGTCATTTGGTTTTTTGACTGCTGCTTTCATGAACATTGATTGTGGATCCAAGCAAAATGAAGTCTTTGATAACTTCAGTCTTTTTCCCCATTTATAATGTTGTTATTTACTGGTCCAGTGGTGAGGATTTTTGTTTTCTTCACATTGAAAAGAAATCCATATTGAAGATTGTAGTCTTTGATCTTCATCAATAACTATTTCAAGTCTTCTTCACTCCCAGCAAGCAGGTTGTGTCATCTGCTTATTGCAGGTTTTTAATGAGTCTTCCTCCAATCTCAATGCCATGTTGTTTATATAATCCAAATCTTGGTATTATTTGTTCAGAAAACATATTGAATGAGTATGGTGAACTCATACAACCCTGTCATACACTTTTCCTGATTTAAAACCATTCAGCATCCCCTTGTTTTGTTGGAATGAGTGCCTCTTGGTTTACATACAGGTTCCTCATGAGCACAGTTAAATGTTCTGGAATTGTTTCTTCTTATCCATAGCTTTTTATGATTAACACAGTTGAATATGTTTGCATAATCAATAAAGCACAAGTAAACATATTTCTGGTATTCTCTGCTTTCAGCCATGATCCTTCTAACATCAGCAATGAAATCTCTTGTTCCACGTCCTCTTCTGAATCTGGCTTGGTTTCTGGCAGCTTCCTGTTGATGAACAGCTGCAAACATATTTGAAGTATCTTCAGCCAAATTTTACTTGCATGTGATATTAATGATATTGTTCGATGGCTTCCACATTCTATTGGGTCACCTTCCTTTAGAATGGACAGAAATAGGGATCTTTTATAATCGATTGGCCAGGTAGCTCTCTTCCACATTTCTTGGTATAGACAAGTAAATGTCTCCAGTACTGTGTCAGTGTGTTGAAACGTTTTAGTTTGTAACCCATCAATTCCTGGAGCCTTGTTTTTAACTAGTGCCTTCAGTATAGCTTGGACTTCTTCCTTCCATAATGTTGGTTCTTGATAATACGCCACCTCTTGAAAGTATCTGTATTAGTGTTCCTTAAAGACTGTTTGTAGGAAAGCATCACTGTTCATCCAATAGGATGCTTTCATTAAGTGGTCCACAGTGTATTTGTAACCAGATGCCAAATGACCTAGTATTAGAAGATCAACATTTGGCCAGAAATAAAGGAGAAGCCAAATACTACCGACTAGTATTTGGCTATAAGTTTAAATGTGACCTTTATGTATACATTTATAATTACTAAAATGTAAAAGTTTATAATTTTTTTTTAATTATGTTATTATTAAAATTTTTAGTAGTCTTAAAATATTTTGACCTTATAGTGTGGGAACAATAGTGTCTTAGAATTGCTAGTTCTTTTTTGACTTGATTTTTTTCTGAGGTCACTACACTGGATATGTCCCCATGCCAAATAAACATGAAAGAGGGAGGGAAATCATTTATTTGTTTAAAAAAAAAAAAACTTTCATATTTAAAAAATTATATTTGGATCAAATGTAATTTAAAATGGGATGTTGCTGTATTTGATTTTAAAGGTTTTTTTCCACTCATGAAATTCTGATGAAGCTAAGTTGACAGAATGATTTATTTGTACAAGGTGTGACTTATCCACAAATAGGATTTTTTCTTGAAAGATTCAAGTCCTAAATGGAATTTAATAAGTGCACATTAAATAGATTCCATAATGGTTATTTGATTTCATAATTGTTAGTATATAGAATAATTCAGTAAAGACATCTATTCTAATATTCTACTTAAATTCATGATTTAAATATTTATAAACATCTGTTAAGATTCATTTGCTCAAAAATGATTATATGTTCTTCTCTTCTTAATGTCTTCTGGCTAGAATAATCTCTAAATGAAGAATTTTTCTTAAATAATTTAAAACAATTAGGTAAACTGCTTCATAGTGGGGTCCTATTAAATTCTGAAGTAAGATTCCTTAGAATAGGTTCTGTAGGATAAGCACTGGACCTCAAGGTCAGTTGAACTGTAAGGTCAGCAGTTCAAACTCACCAGTCACTCCTCGAAAACCCTATTCAGGGTCACTATGACTGGGAACTAACTCAGTGGTACTTAATAAAAAATAAATTCTATGGTGAACAGGTTTCCTTTGAATTTTCCTAAATGGTAAAAGATGTTATGGAGGTTGGTTCTAAAGGCTGTCACACTTTGAAAGAACGTACTGGTTATAATAAGTAGAACAATGGAAGACTTAAAACATGTTTGTTTAGTCCCTCTCCCTTTGGTCATCTTAATCACACTAACAATCTAGTTGTATTCTACTGCATTTTTTTACCTATTAATATAGGGAATAAACTGTAGAAAATACAACCAATTATACTTGTATAGAGTCCTGGTGTGGCACTGTAAGATAAGCATTGGACAACTTACCACAAGGTCGACAGTTCAAATCCACCAGCTGCTCCTCAGAAACCTTGTACAGGGTCTCTATGAATCAGAAATGACTGGGCAGCATTTAGTAATATACTCTTCATATCAAGAAATACATACATATATATATATGTACATATACATGCATATACATAAGTAGAGATTTTTGTCACTTTCTATCATCCGAAAATGGAATATTTTATTACTTATATATGCTTTAATAGTTTCACTCAGCAATCTTTGTGGAAATCCCTACCCTTCAAGTCAATTGGCACTGCTTATTTATGATTTTGAATGACTGAATAACATTTTCCACAAAATCATCAAATATAATATTATAAATCTGCACAGACTTTGAGTTGCCACTCAGTACTTTTTCTGTTTAGTACACAACAGAATCCCAATTTTATTCTGAATAACAATGTGCCTAGATTTTAAAAATGGAAGTTAGATACAGCCTGGTGATTAAGTTCTAACCAAGGATCTGTAAGTAGGAGCATAGTCTTCGTTAGCTAGTGCTGTTGTAACACCACAAATAGATGGCTTTAAAGAGCAGAAATTTCTTCTCTCACAGTTACAGAAAGTCAAAGACTTCAGCCATGTCAGTTCCTTCCTTGTCCGTAGTCCTGAGTGCTCTTTGGTTCCTTCGTGGGTCTCCCATGCCATCTATTCTTGCTCAGAACTGATTAGATTTAGAATTCACTCTAATCCGGTATGAGGTAGCTTTGTAAAAGTCAGAGGTTCAAGCCCACCAGCTACTCCACAGGAGAAAGATGAGACATTCTGCTTCCAAAAAGACTTACAGCTTTGGAAACCCTGTACCAGGTAGCTATGAGTTGGAACTGACTCCATGGCACTTGCCAACAATCGGGTACCATCTACTTAACATAACAAAGAAAACTTTGTTTTCAGACACGATCACATCCACAAATATAGGGTTAGAATTCCAGCACATATTTTGGAAGGACCCAAAGCACTGTGAGGAACTTGAGAGAAGCCTTTTTAAAGGAAGCTAATGGAGCTTGGTAATGAGCCTTTTCTTTTAACCCTCTGCTTTCCTACACCCTGGAATTTGAAATATGAAACTCTAACAGCCCATGTTAGACCCTGAGGTGACCTGAGGGTGCACGCTATGTGCTAACTCTGACAGAGTACACAGAGAAGGACCTGGGTCATTTGTGTTAGTCCAAATCTGAGCTTCCTACCTCTAAAAAAATAATCATCTATTTTGTTGTTGTTGTTTTTAAATGTTACTTAATGTAGCTAAACCCAATTCTAACTGATGAGTGAATTACAGCTACTTGCCAGAATGTATTATTGACAGTTGGGTTTGATGAAACCTTAATGTTGGCTGGTATTGGCCAATACAATCACCCTTTCTTTTGAATAAGCTCAAAATTCTAGTATATAAAGGGTAATATGTTTTCAAAGTGAAATAAAATGAAATCCCTTTTTACATACTCTAGAAGCTATCTTGACATTTGTTTCTTTTGAAAGTATAAACAGTTGGGTTTGAATATGGTATGTCAATGGGCCGCATCTCCTGTTGAGAAAGGTTAGTTAAATGTGAAGAATCCCAGCTGTTTGCACAAGAACCATCAAGGGAGTAGTCATGGCACCCAATTGTCAACTAAAGAAATCAAGCAAAATTTCTGTTTATTTATCCAGCTGGTACCCTGATCTCTTCCTCCAGGGCAAATGACAAAGAAGAAACTTTTGTCAAGGGTATCTCTTAATCAGACAGTAACTAGGAAATGTCCACCAATGGGTCATAGTTATCAGATGGTGGTTAGGTGTATGCCACTGAGTCAGTTCTGACTCATAGTGACCATCTGTAGGGTTTCTGAGGCTGCAAATCTTTATAGGAGCAGAAAGCCTCATCTTTCTCCCTTGGAGCAACTGGTAGAGTCGAACTGCTGACCTTTCAGTTAGCAGCCCAGTTTATAATCCACTCTGCTACCAGGGCTCTTTGTTGTTGTTAAGGCCATCAAGTCAATTCCAACTCATAGAGACCTTGTATAGGGTTTCCGAGGAGCAGCTGGTGAGGTTCCTTAATTTTCAGATAATTAATTGTAAAATTAAACAAGCAAGTTTGTTTGGCATGATAGTCTATTTGTATGAAAATAATCTTACAGAGAACAAATACTGTCATATGAGGTGAGTTGAAAAAATTTCAGTATTTCAGTATCTCCGGTCTGAATAGAGCTCTCTTTTGGAATTTTATTACAAAATGCTCAATAGTGTAAATTAAAGTGTTGAAAACAAAAACTGGCAGAAAAGGAAAGAAAAATTAAGAAGTAGCAGCAATGTAAGAAATATTTTACTCTGATGAATAACAAAGTGCTAAGGAGCTCTGGTAGCGTAGTGGTTACGAATCGGGCTGCGAACCTTAAGGTCAGCGGTTCGAAACTACCAGCTGCTCCGCGGGAGAAAGATGAGGCTTTCTACTCCCGTAAAGATTTACAGCCTCGGAAACCCTATACAGGGTCGCTATGGGTCAGAACCGACTCGATGGCACATAACAACAACATTTGAAAGTTAATTAAATCTTAAGCATAGCTGGTAGAGAAGTTTACATTAGATGGAGACTTTCATTTTAGCCCATCAAAGCATCTTAGAAGATTAATGAATCCTTATAAAATTACTCTCGATAAGCAAATATTATTACTGTTACTTAAAGGAGCTTAAGTATTAAAAGCAATGTCAGATTACGGTTTTAGAGGATTTTCTAAAACTGCTATTTATTTATACTGAACAAAATCTTGAGGACAACTCTTTCACTCATGGTTTTGTATATTATTTTTAAGCAGCAGGAGGGTGAAGGACAGAAACTTAACTCCTGGTGGCAAGAAATTAAACCTGCTTTCAATAATCCAGTAGAATATGATTTCAAAGACTAATGTTTATAATTGGAATGTACCAGTAGGAGATATTAATGACGTGATATCATACAAAATAAAAGTAACTAGTAGAATCTTCTTAAATGTTTCCAATTCAAGATCATTTTGTTTTAATATTATTTGGTAAGTCATAAATCAAAACACTGAGAATGAAAAGGTCAACTGTCATCTTAAATGTGTTGTTATTACAGCAAACATATAGAAAAAAACCACATACTGAGTTTTATGTATAAATGACTATTTTCTTTTTATTGGCCCTCCCTTTACCCTCTCCATTGTTCTTTTCATAACATTAGATGAATCACTGGGCTCTTCACATTTTAACCGTGTAGCTCATTCCACATACGCACACTACTGCTGCGTGCCATCAGGTTGGTTCCAATTCCTATTGACCCTGTATAGGGTTTCTGAGGCTGTAAATCTTTATGAGGGTAGAAAGCTTCATCTTTGTCCTATAGAGCCACTGGTGGATTTAAACTGCTGACCTTGTGGTTAGCAGCCCAATGCATAATCCATTCCACAACCAGAGCGGCTACACATTTAGATTGATCCCAATCAGACAACAGAGAAAGATTTTCCCCTTTCTCCCCATCATCCCAGAGAGAGTACTTTTTTTCTCTCTCCCTTCCACTAAACATAAAAAAGAAAAAGTATTGTGTAATCGCTGCTGGAAACTATTTTGAGATGACAGAGGTAGCCAGTCTGTGTACAAAACATGGCAGAAGACAATCAAGAGATGGATATAAATATGGATCTGGAGTCTTTGTGTTGCTTCATTTGGAGTATGCTCTACCTCCAGTTAAATGAGATGCTAGAGCTCTTGTTAGATATATGCTGAAGTATATTTCCATTGCTTTTTTTTTTTTTTAACTTTGCAGCTCAAAGCATCTATCTATAAATAATTTTATTTATTTTGTTATTGTTGTTGAGCACAGCAAAACATACACCATTGAGTTAAACTATTATTTGCTGTTAAGAAGACTTCAGGTAATAGCTTTGGTTTTAAGTTTACAAATTATATCAGGACACTACTTTCAGGGGTTAATCTAACCTTCCCATCTCCATGAAGTCTGGAGCCTATGAGAATTTGGAATACTATTCTACAGTATCCCCCTTCTGATCAGGATTCTTTTATGGAGTCTTTGATCAAACTGTTCAGTAATGGTAGCTGGGCACCATCCAGTTCTTTGGTCTCATGGCCAAGGAGGCAGTTGTAAATGGAGGCAATTAGTCACCTATTCCATGTTGTTGTTAGGTGCCCTTACGTCTGCTCCAATCAAATCCATCTCTTTGAGTGTCTTCCTCATCTTTGCTGACACTCACTTTACCAAGCATGATGTCCTTTTTCAGTGACTGGTCCTTCCTGATACATGTCCAAAGTGCATGAGATAAAGTCTCACATCTTCACTTCTAAGGAGCCTTCTGGCTGTTCTTCCAAGGCAGATTTCATTCTTCTGGCAAATCCATGGTATTTTCAACATTTTTTGTGAACATAATTCAAAGACATCAAGTTTCCTCCATTCTTCCTTCTTCATTGTCCAGCTTTTGCATGCATATGATGTGATTGAAAATAGTATGGCTTGGATCAGACTTACTTTAGTCCTCAAAGTGACATCTTTGCTTGAACACTTTAAAGAGGTGGTTTGCAACAGATTTGCAGACACAAAACATCATTTGATTTCTTTGTTGCTTCCACAGGCATTGATTATGTATCCAAGTAAAATGAAATCCTTAACAACTTCAATCTTGTCTGTTTATCATGATATTGTTTATTGGTTCAGCTGTGAGGATTTTTGTTTTCTTTACATTGAGGTGCAATCCATACTGAAGGTTGTATTCTTTGATCTTCATCAGTAAGTACTTCAAGTTCTCTTTCAGTTAGCAATGTTGTGTCACCTACATATGAGTCCTCATCCAACCCTGATATTGTGTTCTTCTTGGATTATTGGTTTAGCATACATAATGAATAAGGGTAGTGAAAGGATACAGACATGATTTTAAGCTATGCAGGAACCTCTTGTTCTGTTTGAACTGCTGCCTCTTGATCTATATACAGGCTCCACATAAGAAAAATGAAGTGTTCTGTTTTGTCATTGTACATATATTATCCATAATTTCTTATGATCCACACAATTGAATGTCTTTGCACAGTCAATAGCATATAAGTAAACATCTCTCTGGTATTTTGTACTGTCAGATAAGATCCATCTGACATCAGCAATGATATCCTTTGTTCCACATTTTTTCTGAAACCAGCTTGAATTTCTGGCAGTTCCCTGTTAATTTACTGCTACAACCATTTTTTAATTATCTTCAGTAACATTTTACTTATGAGTGATACATTGTTTGATAATTTCCTCATTCTGTTGGATTACCTTTTCTGGAATGGACGCTGTGGGATAATGCGCTGGACTGCAAGGTCAGTTTGAACCGCAAGAGTTGGTGATTCAAACTCACCAGCCACTCCTTGGAAACCCTATACGTGGTCGCTATGAGTTGGATCATCTCAACAGCATTTAACAATAAACAACAGTAACTATACTTTTATATATATATGCAAATTTATTGATATAAAACACATGCCCTAGAATGATAGCTAACTTAAAAGTTTTTATTGTGGGGTTTATATCGGAGAACATCAGCTTTTACACTCATCCTACCATATTTTGTTTCATTACAAAGATTCAATTCCCTCCATGCATCATCAATAACCAAAGGGTACCCCACACAGGCCCAGCCCCCGGGCCGCCAGCCCACAGCCCTTCTCCCTCCCTGAGTCCAGTGTCCCCAGCCTCTCCATCTGTCCACGTCATCATCTCTGTCCCATCCCTGGCGTCACTGCTTCTCTGGGTAGGGTCCCGCTCTCCTTGCTTCTCACTTGATGGTCCCAGGGACCTCTACTCCTGGGCTCCAAAATCAAATCACTCCCCTCCTTTTGTCAAAAAAACATATACCTCTGTATTTCCTACCCTCACAGTCAGTTCTGATGGCAATTATTCACTATTGTACCACAAGAGTCTTATCCCCATTTCCTTTCACCAGCCCATCAGATTGAAAATCATTCAGTGGTGATTCTACCTTCCCCTGCCTTGTCTAGAACTAGGTTCCCTCTTGAAAGCTTGTAAGCCAGACACTTCTTGCCTTTATACCCCCCCCCCCCCCATTTTGGGTAGCCAATGTCTAAGTTGCCCATCCCTGTCAACCCTGTGTACCAAGGGGGTGGGATTGATCCTCACTGTAAAGATTTGTTCCCTTTTTTGAGCTACTACATCCATGTTGTTGTTGTTGTTAAGTGCCGTCGAGTCGGTTCCAACCCATAGCGACCCTGTACAGGGTTTCCGAGGGTGTAAATCCTTACGGGAGTAGAAAGCCTCATCTTTCTCCCACGAAGCGGCTGGTAGTTTCGAACCGCTGACCTTAAGGTTCGCAGCCAGATTTGTAACCACTACGCTACCACTACATCCATAAGTATAGGTAAAGTTCATCAAATTGTAGCAGGTTACTCTTTTTTTTAATCCCCGCCTCCCCGCCCCCTCCTTCTTTCTTCTAGTCTAGTTCTGATCATCCAACCATTCACCAATGGTAAGTTCCCAGGTCAAGTGGGTACTATCTGCATGTATGGATGTTCTTGTGCATCTCCCCTCACTTCATATCAGCTGGATGCTTTACTCTCCACTCTAGTCCTCTGTGGCCATGTCACTGCCTCTGGGCCCAGGAGTTCCTGGGTCTTGCCGTAACTCTGGCCATGCAGGTTTCCATCCGGGTTCACAGGAGTCTATTGAATGTGGTCAGACTTAGCTGGCCACTTCATTGCTGTTTTTTCCTCTTCTTTCCCTTATCAGTGACCAACGAGGTCACCAGCCAGACCACATGCCTGCTCATGTATTCCTCTAGAGTCTCAGTCTTGGAAGGGGATTTGCTCTGAGGGGTCCCGACCACTTGCCTTGATGGCTTCTGGGCAAACAGCTTAATTGTTCTTGTAGTAAACAATCAGGCTGCCATTATTGTTTCAGATTTTTCCTGCCAGTCTTTCTTTCACAAAGTATCTTCTGTTCTTCTAGCCACTGCAGGCTGGTCTACTTGTCCTTTCCAGTGGAAATTTCCTACCTCAGTCGGTTCTGGATTCCACCTATGGTTTTGTGTAGTGTAAGGGCTCCACAGGAAGCCTCTTTAACAGGGCAACTTCTAGGCCCCTTTAAGGTATTCCAATCAGTTGTAGGCTGAAGATGGACTTACAAGCTTTCTGTAGTGATGTTTCTGACTATTCCTTTCTCCCTCCCTCTAGTGCCTATTTTACAATGGTAGGCAAGGGAAACCAAGATTCAAAAGACGGCCAGGCATCTTGACATTATTCCCCTATTTTACCCCTTCAAACCATGCCTCAATCCCTGTTGTTCCAAGGTTACACATGCATCATCATTTACCTCTGTCCCACTTAGCTCATGCGAACCTGCCTAACGGTTCTCACATCAGCCTTGT
>NW_006408519.1:21328933-21344879 GCF_000296735.1 Chrysochloris asiatica | reverse complement strand
AGACAAAAAAAGCCATCCTCCCTAATCTTTTTCCAGGTGCCGCCCATTCACCTGGGCGTCTGGCGTCTTCCTGAAAACCTGGCTCAGGAAGCCGAAACAGCAGGACTCCACCCAAGCTTTTGTCCTTACCTCTCACCTTCCCCCAACTGAGCTCAGGGGCTATAGATATGTTAATTGAGCCTGAGAGACCAAGTTGCGGGCCTGGGATTCGAACCAGCGAAGTACGATGTAAAGTTACCTGAATGTCTGGAAAATTACTGATGTTAGCTGTATCCTGTCTTAGTCCCACCCAGCTTGGTGTGAAGCTCCTCTCCTAAATAAAACAGAGGCCCATGCCCGCCCAGGTGTGCATTACAGGTTGGAGGGCATGCAGTAAAGATTGCAGGGCAGTGAGTTGCTGCCTGCAGAGGCCACGATGCCTGTAGTCCCAAGTCTGCCCACCAGTGATGCATCCACCCTGGTTTCTGGGTGCCTCCTTGTCTCCCTCCTTCTGTCTGTCTGTGTATTCTTTTGCTATCTCTATCACCGCTGGATCTCCCCTCCTCGTGAACCAAACACTTATGAACAACACAACTATGTCGAGGTCAGTCCCCGACATTCCAGTAGTCCCAGATTCATACTTCGTACATTCCATGTTCAATTTTCAATGGATGTTTACAGCTGTTTCTCTTCATTTTGAGTTGTGCACCATCAGCAAATGAAGGTCTCGAGGGCTTTTCTTCCACGGGCTTTACTCCATTTGCATCATCATGGTGAACTCTACTTTAACAACGCAGCTCTTTCCCAGTTGCATTTTGAGTGCCTTCCAACCTGAGGGCCTCATTTTCCAGCACTATTTCTGACAGTGTTTCTCTGCTATTCATAAGGTTTTCAGTGACTAAATATTCAGAAGTAGTTCGTCACTCTGTCTTCCTAGTCTGTCTTTGTCTGGAAGCTCATCTGAAACCTGCTCACCATGGGTGACCCTGCTGGTATTTAAAATACCGGTGACATAGCTTTCAGAATCACAGCAATTCACAAGCCACCACAGTACAACAAACTTTCAGATGAGTGGTGGTTCTGCTGAACAGTCAGAGCTTAATTTTAGTCAGAGCTTAATCTGATTTTCTTGACTTTGTAAGTAACATTTCTACTTTCCCTGGCTGCCTTTAGGATTCTCTCCTTGTTTTTGATTTTGGAGAGCTTGATTATGATATGTCTTGGTGATTTTCTTTTGGGGTCTATCCTTCCTGGGGTACATTCGTCTTCTTGAATGTTTATCTTCTCATCTTTCAAGATGTTAGGGAAATTTTCTTCCAGAAGCTCTTCAGTTATCTCCTCTGTGGACTTCTCTGATTCTTCTTGTTTCACAATGCCGATAAGTCTTAAGTTGTTCCTCTTCATGTTATCCAGCATGAATCTTAGACTCTCTTCAGTTTTTTTTTTTTTTTTTTTTTTTTTTTTTTTTAAATCCTTTTTACTGCTTGCTCTTCTATCTTAGCAGTATTGAGAGATTCGTCTTCCAGCTCGCTAGTTCTGGTTCCCATCTCTTCTCTTCTGCTCCTTTCCCCTTTCAGGGTATTGTCCATTTCTGATATTTTATTATTAATCATCTGGACCTCTTTTTGCAGGCTTTGAATTGTTTCCAATGCTGTATCAATCTTGTTTGATTGCTCTTGTAGTACTTTCCTGACTTCTTCCTTGTTTTCCTCCAATCCTTTTCAGAGCATTTGAATTTGGTTCCATATCATTCTTCTGAATTCCTTCTCAGGTACATCCAAAATGTGATCTTCCTCTTCTGGGGAGCCTTTGTCTATGTCCAGCTCATTTGTCTCAGTTACTCTTTTCTGTTTTTGGACATGTTTTGAGATCTTTTGTTGTGGTTTCTTGGTCATTTTCAGTAGTTATGGGGGTTTTTAATGCTTAAAATGGATGCTTGTTGTTGTGTTATTAAGCTTACTGGGTGTCTCCTGGTGGATATGATCAGGAGATAGGCTTCCCTTTTTGCATGTAATGCTTAGCAGCTGTTATTGGCTCTTATCTCAATGGTGGAATATTATGGGGTATGCTTGTATCTGCTATATGGCCACAGTTGCTGTGTGTGTGCACTGTAGAAGCCTCCAGCAGTGGGTGGGAGTGTCCGCTCACTCAGGCCCCTCCTCTAGTCACCACTGTAGAGGTTCATAGATAGATATTGAGATGTTAATGGGAGAAAGATTGTCTAGTATTTTTGTATCTGAAGTTCAGTTAGGTATCTGCATGTGCACGGCGTAATTCTCAAGATAGTTGTGTCCTTTTATGTTGGGGTTTTATAGATTGTTCATATGGTTTGTCTGTCAGGTCTGATGGGACTGCTTTTTGCTTGCTGGGTAGGCTGGGGTAAAGGGTCCTGCACAGGTTAATTTTAGGGCTGTGACCCCTAGGCTGATGTCATAAGCAGCTGCCAAGCTCTTTCTCTCTGTGCCATGGGAAAACTGTATGCTCAATGCTGGACTTTTTTTGGGAGGTATGCACCCACCCGCCTGAAGGTGTCCATGCTGGGCAAAGAAGGTGCGACATGGAAGAGGAGGAAAAAACGTGTAGAATCTCCCCACACCTCCTTTTGCAATGTCACTGTGCAGCATTTAACTCTGGTTCCCTGTACAGGTCTGGTTGTAGCCCCACCCTTTGAACTCCACCCAGGTGGGGTGACCATAGAGAGAGTCCCGTCTCCAGTGATTCTTAAATTGCAGCATTTTCCTTTATACTGTGATTTTTCTAGTTGCACTTGCGGGAAACTGACACCCTGTACCTTATGCTAGATCCACAGCTCTGGTGGTGTTCCGTGAATTCAGTTTCTCTGGATTTTCAATCCCTCCCCCATGGAGCCTTTCCTGCCTGCCTCTGCCTCTGCTGCTGCCAAAACCACACTCCAGTAACTCTACTATTTTTTGTAGAGCTGTATTCAAAATTTCTTGGCATACGTCAGTAAATGCTTTCAGTGTTGCACACTACTATTGCCGACTCTGCTTTGCCCTCTATTGTTTCAGGTGAATTGTTGTTAAGTGCCATCGAGTTGGTTCCGACCCATAGCAAACTTTTATAGGGCTTCTGAGGAGCTGCTGGTGAGCTTGAACTGCTGACCTTGCAGTTCTAATGGCTTTGCATTCTGGCGCATTAATCCACAACACCACACCAGGAGACCAATTATTGTGCCTTCGATGGTCATTTGCAGGGTTTTAAGACCCCAGACACTATGCATCAAACTATAAGGTAGAGCAGAGGCACTAAACAGGTTATTAGGTCCATTAACTGGAATGTCTCATGAAACCATGACCCTAAACCTCCAAACCAAGAAATCAAGACCCACGAGATGTTTGGTTGTACGTAGTAAACCTCAGCAATGAGGTTTTCTTTTTGTTTGTCATTGGTAGATCTATCATACAAATTTTGCTTGTTCAGCTTTTTACAGGCATACAACTTAGTGCCAGCAAGCACCATGATTGGCTCTGCAACATACAGTGCAGTGAGTTAATGGATGGGACCTTTAACCATTGTGTTTGTAACTCCCACCAAATGACTGGGTAAGACCAGGCAAATGTGGCATATTTGTGACTCATCAAGGAGATTGGATTGCTTGCCCATAATATAAATAGAGTATATGGCACTTTTGGGCTGGGACCATGCAGATAGGGTTACAGAACTCTAATGTGGGGATTGGTCAGTTTTGCCTTCCTGCTAGGTTTAAAATGAGCCACTTCAAAAGGAGTAGCTCACCTCCATCAAGAAAGAAGAGCCTGGAGGAGAGCATGCCCTTTGGACTTTGAGATCCCTCCACAGAACCTTCTCGATCTAGGACACAGAAAGCTGTAACAGTGGACACAGAGCAGAGTCATGGCGGCAGCAGAACCAAGGGCATGAGACAGAGCACTAGAGGTTTTATGTGTCTTCCCTTTTCTTCACTCTTCTTCCCTCTGGATGGGGAGAGACCACTAGTTGTGTCTTAGAGGTTTTCTTTTTTTTCACTTTAAAGAATAGAAATTTATTTTCTCACACTTCTGGAGGCTAAAGTTCAAATCAGGTTCTACTCATTCTGTGAGCTTCTCTCCTAGTGTCTGGTGCCTGCCAATGACTCTTGTCGTTCCGTGGCTCAGAGACAAGTCCTTGTATGTCATCTGTCTTCTTATGTGTGCTTCTCTGACCATTCTGACCTTTTTATAACTCAGAAGTGATTAGAGTTAGAACTCACTCTGCTTCTTCTTCTTGTTTTCCTTTGTACCGCAGATGTTTTCTTGTCTTTTTTTATAGACTAAGTTATACAATATTTGTCTTTTTGTGATTGGCTTATATCACTCAGCATAATGTCTCCTGGGTCCCCTATTACAGCATGTATCAAGACTTCATTTCTCCTACTGACTGAGTAGTGCGCCATTGTTTCTACGTACCATGTTTTGTTTATCCATTCAAATGTTACTGACAGACATGTAGGTTGTTTTCACCTTCAGGCTATTCTGAATAGCGCTGCAACGGACAGAGGTGTAACTGTCTCTGAGTCTCTGCTTTCAAGTCTTTTGGGTACACACCTAGGAATCAGATTGCTGGGCCATATGGCAGTTCTTGGAGTCCTGGTGGCCCTGTGGGTTAATGCACTGGACTGCAAGGTCTATTTGAACCGCAAAGTTGGTGGTTCAAACTTACCAGCCACTCCTCAGAAACCCTATATAGGGTAGCTATGAGTCAGAACTAACTTGATGGCACTTAACAACAACAGTAACAATAAGGTAGTTCTATTTGTTGGGTATTTTTTGGTTTTGTTTTTGAGGAACCACCACACTGTTTTCCACAACAGCTATACATTTGTCATTCTCACCAGCGATAGGTAAGGATTCCAATTTCTTTATACCCTTACCAACATTTGTTATTTTCTGCTTTCTCTTTGTTTTTATTTCTAACTCAGACATCAAAGTGAACGTGAAATGGTATCTCATTGTGACCAAAAGCATCCTAACATCTGTAGTATTTGTTAAATCTAGACCAAATACATCCTAAGCCTAAGCTAACAAAAATTATTTTTAAAAATAAATACGGTAAATGATAGTATTACATTTATAACATTTTGATTTAGGACATTTGAGAGGTTCTACACATATTACCTTTTTTTTTTTTTTTATTCTATTCCAGTTCAGTTTTGTCTTTTAATGTTATATAGTGAATTGAATGAAGGTTTACAGGGCAGATTATCGGTTTTACATTCAACAACTCATACTTAGTTTCATTGCAATGATTACAGTGCCCACCATCAATTAACAGTATTTACCTCTATTCCTTTTTTTTTTTTATTCATACATTGTAGTGGTAGTGGTGTGCTGTGGAGTCAGTTTTGACTTACAGTGACCCTGCATAGGGTTTCTGAGGCTATATATCTTTATGGGAGCAGAATGCCTCATCTTTCTCTCTCAGAACAGCTGGCAGTTTCGAACTGCTCACTTTCAGATTAGCAGCCCCAACTTGTAACCACTACGGTACCAGACACCTCACAGAAAATATATATTCGTTTAAATGTCCTGCCTGCAGGCACTCAGCCTTTCTCAGTCCATGGGCCTCGAGTCCTCAGCTGCTCTATCTCTTCATGCCATCGCCTCTGCCTCCGCCTCTGCTGTCACCGTTTTTCTGGTTAGAATCCCAAGCTTGAGGAGGGGATATGGAGCAGTGACTGCCTCTTCCTCCCATTTTCACAGATAAGGAGCTTAAAGAAAGCCTAGTGGTGCCGTGGTTAAAGCCCTGTTAGCATAGTGGGAAAGTTCAAGCCCATCAGCTGCTCCACGGGAGAAAGCTGTGGCAGTCTGTTCCCATAAAGATTACATCTTTGGAAACCCTATGGGAAATTCTGCTGTGTCCTGTAGGGTGACTATAAGTTTAAATTGACTTAGGGGCAATGGGAGGTGGAGGGAGCGTCAACTCTCCTTCCTCTTGGTGAGTAGTATCGTAGGTGAGTAGTATCATGAGTAGACTTCATGATTCTCTCTTATGAAGGGCGGCCTAAGCTGACATTTCATAACCATTAACACCCTTTTCTCCAGGGAACACATGAGGATGATAAATGGTAACTTCTGTCTCAGTTTTAAAAAATGAAAGATCTCTACATCCCTTCCTCAGAAAACAATCTACACAAAATTACTTAGCAAAAACTTCCTCATTGAAAAGCAGTGCTTCTGGGTTTTTATGTTTGTAATAGGGACTTGACTCACCCCTTGGTAGCCTGTCATAAATGTTTAGTCAGTTTGCATTGCATTCCCCTCCTTCACACCAAGGCTGGAATAGAGGCTACATTGATCCCTAGAGGTTGGCTGGGAACACTGAGCAGAAACACTTCATATTTATTCACCCCATCACGGAGCGTGCTGGTACAATGCAGGTCCAAGACAGATGCTCAGAGGAGTCTTGTCTTCCATGAAAGTTGAGAAACAAGCAACATCTGAATCATAAATAAAAATAAAGTGACATTTAAAATAATTCTTTGACTCATCTGGATACTAAATAGAAGTAAAGTGACATTTAAAAATATTTCTTGGCTCATTTTTGGTGTCTTGACTCTCCTGCTGTACTACGTCTAAAGGAGTTTCAGTAAGTTTCAGCCAAGGGAAAGGAGTCACAGTAAGTTTCAGCCAAGGGAAAGGAGTCTCAGTAAGTTTCAGCCAATGGAAAGGAGTCTCAGTAAGTTTTAGCCAATGGAAAGGTGTCTCAGTAAGTTTCAGCTAAGGGAAAGTAGTTTCAGTAAGCTGGTTCTAAAGGAACAGACTGGTCACAGCCTGACACTCCCTGGGCTGTGTTTTCCTACTGGGTAGAGTCACTGTGCCACAAAAGCAGAACTAGTCAGACACTTTCTGTTTTTGTTTCTGCACTCAGGTATGGCAGGCTATCCTTTGCTTCCTGTCCCCAGGCAGTAATTGCCCATGGACAGGGCCCATGGCTTGCTTTGGAGGGCCCACACCACCCTCTCTGTTTCTGCTTCTGACTAAATTTGGGATATTTCCAGCAAAATGTGGAAGTGCACTAAAACTTTAGTTGCTCTGATAGAGAAAATTAAAATATTTGGGGGACTATTGGGTAAATTTATTTTACATGGTAGATAATTGTATACAATTAAATCAGTACCCATAATATCAAACTTCCTTTTTAGAGGGCAGAAATACAAGTTAATGGTTACAACTATTCATCCTTGTATGTTTAAATATATACATATAATTCGTGGTCTGCTGACATATGATTCAAAGAGACACTTAAAAGCAAGTTTGCTAAAAGCACTATGAAATCAAATGTGACCTGAGAGCTTCTGATATAAATAAGTTATCAACACCTTATTTAATGTATTTAGGAGCTTTCCCTTAGCATCTCTTACATGTACATATATTGTACTTTATATATATTTTGTTCTTATTTACCATTGTCTCAATTTTCTATATTTGATTTAAAAATATTTCCAGACTTACAAATGGCGTGAAAAGCACTAATAATTTACACATACTCAGACTCAAATGTTACCATCTTATACACGCTTTGTCTGTCTCAACATAAATACATATTTTTTCCCAAACTGAGAGTCATTGTGGATATAATGTCCCTATACCTATAAATACATGACAGCATGTTTTCTAAGAACAGGGAAGTTCTCTTATATAACTATAGCATAATGTCCGGATCAGGGAACTGTATATGTGTTTTCAAAAGGTCGTGTTTGGAGTACTGGGTTTCTCCTTGTTATTGCAGTTGTGTTACATCACTGCCCCCACATAGTTTTAATTGCTTTAAAATGAAAAGAAAAATTCAGGAGCAGGACAGTTTTTCATTTTGTTTTACTTCTAAGGTACTTTAAAACCAAGGCAATGTCAAATACATTCAGTACAGAGAATCCAAGAAATCGTGGAGCCTCCTCAAAAAATAAAATCCTAATCCTTGAAGATTATTTTCCTGTTAAGAGTCCAGATCACAGATGTCTGAACTATAGATTTTATTTTTCATCAAGAAACTGACTAACTTTGGCCTTACTCTTTGTAGACAAGAGGATATTTGACTCTTAACAGAGTATTTCATAAAATAAAGGCTTTTGATTTTGTTGAATTTAATAATTGTTCCTTTTATGGATTGTGCTTTTGGTGTAAAGTCTAAAAATTATCTTTGTCTAGCCCTGAATTTCAAGTTTTCTCCAATGTTCTTAAAAAAAAAAGTTAAATAGTTTTATCTTTTATATTTCAATCCATAATCTATTTTGAATCAATTTTTGTATAAGGTATGGGATTGAAGTCAAATTTCGCTTTTGTGTCTACAAATAACCAATTGCTTCAGCTCTTTTTCTTGAAAAGGTTATCTTTCCTTCTTTCAATTGTTTTCACACTTTTGTCAAAAATCAGTTGCACATATTTGTGTGGCTTTATTTCTGGATTTCTATTCTGTTCTATGGGGAATGCTATGGCTCTGTAAGATAAACACTGGGCTGCTAACCACAAGGTTGGTGGTTTGAGCACAGCAGCTACTATGCAGGACAAAGAAGAGGCGTACTGCTCCTGCAAAAATTCACAGTCTCAGAAACTCTATATAGGGTCACTATGAGTTGGAACCAACTCAGAGGCACTTTATTATCAATATACCCATCTGTCTTAGTTATCTCGTGCTGATGTGACAGAAACACCACACGTGAATGCCTTTAGCAAACAGAAATTTATTCTCTCACAGGTTGTTGTTTTGTGTTGTTGAGTTGGTTCTGACTCATAGCAAACTTGTATAGTGTTTCTGAGAGCAGCTGGTGGGTTTGAACTTCCAACCTTACCATTAGCAGTCCAGTATTTATCCTATCGTGCCTGACCAGGGCTCACAGTTTAGGAGGCTATTAGTCCAAATTCATAGTGCCGGCCCTGGTGCAAGACTTTCTCTCCTTGTTGACTCTGGAGCAAGGTCCTTGTCTCCTTTCAGTATCTATTGACATTCCTTGGAGATCTCCATGCATCTTGGCATCAATCTTCCTCTGGATCTAGGAGCTTCACAGTGCAGCGACCCTAGGTCCAAAGGACACACTCCACGCCTGGCTCTTATGTCTTGGTTGTAGTAGGTTCCTCTGAGCTCTGCTTACTTGTTTAATCTCTTTTCTATGTCAAAAGAGATTGATTCAAGATACACCCTAAATCTGGAGATTGCATCTGGCATCATTAACATTGTAGAAGTGAGGATTTAGAGCACATAGGATAATTATGGAGTCCTTGTGTAGACTGCTAACCACAAGGTCAGTGGTTCAAATTCACCAGCCACTCCTCACAAATATTGCGTTGTTGTTGTTAGGTGCCATTGAGTCGATCCCAACTCATAGTGACCCTGTATGGGATTTCCAAGGAGCAGCTGGTGGGCTTGAACTGTCAACTTTGAGATTCACAGTCCAATGCTGATCCTACACTGCCACACCAAGAGTCCAAACCTTATACAGGGTTACTAAGAGTTGGAACTGACTTGGTGGCACTTAACAGCAACAACAGCAAGATAATTATAGCAGATCAGGGCTGGTCACATTAGACTACATCATGAGGAACGGTGATTACATCATTACGTAATTACCAAGCCACCTCAAACATGGCTAGTCAAGTTGCCACGTATTTTTGTTTTTGTTGTTAGGTGCCATCGAGTCGGTACCGACTCATAGTGACTCTATGCACAACTGAACAAAACACTGCCTGATCCTGGGCCAACCTCACAATTGTTGCTACGCTTGAGCCCATTGATGCTGCCACTTGGCCAATCCATCTCTCTGGGGGTCTTGCTCTTTTTCTCTGACCCTCCACCTTACCAAACATGACATCCTTCTCCAGTGACTGGTCCCTTCTGACAACATGTTTGAAGTATGAGAGATGAAGTTTGGTCATCTTGGCCTCCAAGGAGCACTCTGGCTGCACTTCTTCCAACACAGATCTGTTGGTTCTTTTGGCAGCCCATGGCACTTTCAATATTATGGGGGTGGGGGGAGGTAGGGGGAGAGAGGGAAAAAACTCAATCCATGACATCTTCTCTTTGCAAAGTCATATTTATGTTGTTAGGTGGTATTGTGTCAACTCCAACTCATAGTGACCCTCTGACAACGTGAGGACACACTGCCATCCTGTGCCGTCGTCACAACTGATGTACTCCTGCCCATTATTGCATTCACTGTCCCAGTCCATCTCACTGAGGGTCTTCCTCGTTTTCACTTACACTGTCAAGCTTCATGTCCTTTTCCATAGACCGGTCCCTACTGACAACAAAGTATGTGCTTTTAAGGAGCATTCTGGTTGTACTTCTTCCAACACAGATGTCTTTATTCTTCTCACAGTCCATAGTATATTCAATATTTGTTGTTAGTGTCATAATTCAAAACATATATTAATATTCAGTCTTCCTTAGTGTCCAACTTTTGCATGCATAGCTGTATCAGTTTTAAAATTGGGTAGATTAAGTCTTCCCATTGGTTCTTCTTTTTCCAATTGTTTTAACTATTTGAATGTTATCCTTTCCATATACATTTTAGAATAATCTTTTCTGTATTTTTAAAATATTTTTTTAGGATTTTGTTAGAAACTCTATTAAATTTGTATAGTTTATGAAAAAGTTACATCTTTATATAGTGAGCTTTCCAATCCTTGAACATGGTATGTCTCTCCATTGATTAGGTTCTTTTATCATTATTTTCTGATTTTCAGCTTGCAAGTCCCATACTTTTTCTGTGCATTTACAGAGTGATTGCAATTCCATTTTGAATCAGGTTACAGCCTGATTCTTAACCACTACGCTACCAGAGCTCCTTTTCTGGAGGTGAGTGGGTGGTAATTCAAACTGCCTACTAGGGTGTGGTGCTATAGGATAAGCACTGGACCAAAAGGTCTGTTTGAACGTCAATGTAGGTGGTTCAAACTCACCAGCTGCTCCTCGGAAACCCTATTCAGGGTTGTCATGGGTTGGAATCGACTTGAGTGCACTGAATAACAACAACAGTAACAACTAGGCCTCTAGTGCTACCTCCTGCCTGGGTAGAGGTAGGAGTGCTTCCTTACTGCTCCCCTATTGGCTCCACTGATAGTACCACATGGAAGAGCCATGGCCTCATTACTGCCTGATTATTGTGACATCTTGACTCTCTGCAGGCCTCCTCGGACAACACTGGGCGTGGAAGGGACACTTCATTACTGTGGAATGATGGTGGGAGTCTAGGCTCCTCATATGGTCTTTGTTGACAATGTACAGAGAACAATTGTCAGAGCATTTGTTGTTGTCTGAGCCTGTTAGTATTTCCTGGTTGCTGAACTTCTCCCATTCTAGAATATATGTTGTTGTTGTTGTTAAGTGCCGTTGAGTTGGTTCAGACTTATAGCAACTTTTGGGTTTCCAAGGAGCAGCTAGTGGGTTTGAACTACTGACCTTTTGGTTAGCAGTTGAGTGCTTATCCTACAGTGCAACACCAGATTCCCTAGGATATAGGAGGCAAATAAAAGCCTGGGGAAACTCATGTTATTGCTTGGGTCCTGAGATCTTTTTTTTTTTTTTTTTCTCTTTCCACCTTTCAGAATTGTCATATGTTTATTTATATCTAATGCTCAGCGTTTCTAGTTATACTTATCACACATAAGTATAACTTGCAGAAACAGAAGCCTGGATTCTGGATGTTGTTTTATAGAATTTCCTGCCAGATCAGAGAGGGGGCCTGAGGGAAACAGAAGAGCCAAGAATGGCACCAAGGCTTCGGACCTGATCAACTAGAAGACTGGAGCTGCTACCAACTAAAACTGGGAGGTTGTACAGGGAGCTTTTTTAGAGGGATCGTGGGAGTCTATCTAGAGCTCAATTGGAAAAGCTAAGTTGGAGGTGCTGATAAGACCTTCAGTGGAGATGTTGCATAAATAGTTGGATATGCTGATTTATAGTTCAGTGGTGAGGTCTGGGGAGACATAATTGTGGGAATCATTATTATATAAAAGATGTTTAGAGCCCGAGAGTGGACGAGATCATGATGACAGGGAATAAAGATAAGAGCATGAAGATGTTCAAGTACTAACCTCTGGTACTCTTCAATATTTAAAGATTTGAGAGAGGTAGTGGAATCACTGAGAAGGAACAGCCATGGAGAGAGTAAGGAAACCAGGAATCCAAGTAAAGTATGTAATGTGTTTGGAGTCCCTAGATGGTGCAAATGGTCAACTGCTATACAAAAGGTGGGCAGTTCAAGTCCACCCAGAGGCACCTTGGAAAAACATCCTCATGATCTATTTCCAAAAAATTAGTCATTGAAGCACAGTCAACTCTGACACACATGGGGTCACCATGAGTCAAAATTGATGGGACAGCAACTGGTGCAAAGGAACTTTAAGCTTTATTCAGTAGATTTATTGTTAGTAGTAATAGTAGCACGGTAATTTTGAAATGTACTATATGCTATGTGTAAGACAAAACAACTAAGTAAACTATTATTGTAGGTAAGTAACTTGGGTATTCTGTGTTGCTATCTACCCCATGGTAGGTATATCCCCCAATGCTGGTTCTTCCATAACGCGTTTTCTTTCTCGTCCTTTTCTTTTTCTTGTCATTCCACTACTCAATTTTAGTTTGATTCTAACATGATCAGCCTTCAACACTTCTAAATTTATAAAGACTTAATTCATGGCCTATAGTTATTGTTAAGTGCCCTAAGTTGGTTCTGAATCATAGCGACCCAGTAGAGGGTTTCTGAGGCTTTAAAAATCTTTGTGAAAGCCTCATGATTCTACCACAGAGCGGTTGGTGAGTTTGAACTGCTGACTTTGTGTTTAGTAGTCCAGTGTTTATACGATGGAGACACCCACTCCCTAACTTCATGGTCTAGGTGTGATCTATTTTGATGTCTTCCATGTGTACTTGAAAAGACTGGATATTAACTTTTCCTTTTGTATCTGTTGTAATTCGTCTGGAATCCTTTGCCAGGTGTAACTATTCCTAGTCTCTGATTTTTGTAGTAGTAGAGCTCCCTCTTCCCCTAGCACTAAAACAGCTACTTCTGGATGGGAAAAGCTCTTCACTGATGTACCCACTTCATCAGTTCCGAACACATACTTAATGAATGAGTAAATATTTCAAAAATAAGGAATAGGCAAACTGTCAGAACTATTATTTGGAATCAGAGAAAGAATGTTTTAAATTCCTAAACTTAATTGGCTTTCTAAAGCTGTCCACCTTTTTCTTTCTATTTTTTCTTTTTTTAAGCCTTGAGATGTGTATTTTAGAGTAACGCGTCATAAATTAATGCAATTTGGGGGGAGTATGTTCTGCACCTGGTGTGGCGCTGCAGGTTAATATGCTGGAGTGCAAAGTCGGTTTGAACCACAAAGTCAGAGGTTCAAGCTCATCAGCTGCTCCTTGGGAACCTTTTATAGGGTCGCTATGGGTGGGAACCAACTCCACAGCCTTTAACAACAACATGTTCTGCAGTACTGTTTATTATTATAATGCTTTGGTATTTTAGTCATGTAAATCTCTATAAGAAACCAGTAACATCAAAGGGCTATTGCTGTTTTTGTGTGTCCTGAGTCGGCTCTGACTCAGCGACTGATGCCCATACAGAGATTCCGAGACTGTGTGGTGCCGCAGGATAATGCACTGGATTGTAAGGTCGTCGGTTCAAACTCACCAGCTGCTCCTCAGAAACCCTTTTCAGAGTCGCTGTGAGTCGGAACCGACTAAAAAGCACTTAACAACAAATATTTAAGGGAGCAGAAAGCCTAATCTTTCTCCTGTGCGGTGGCTGGTGAATTAGAACTGTTGACTTTACGGTTCGCAGTCCAACACTTAACCCAAGTAGCAGCTGGTGGGTTTGAACAGCCTACCTTGTGTATAACACTCCAATGTTTATCCTACAGCGCCACACCCGGAGTTCAAAGGGTTATTAGTTCTAGTATTGCTGAGTAAAATTTTATGTTTGTATTAATTTCCATATAAACGTTCTGAAAATTATCACTGTCTGCCCCTCGGAAACCCTACAGAGGGCTCGACGGCACTTAACACCAATCCTACCTAAGACAAACCGCATGCCTGCTTGTCACTAATTACTAGAAAGACTTTAGGCAAGTCGTGTGTCTCCTAATACGTGTAGTGGGAGCTACTGGCACTCCCATCATAGTTTACAAAGTTGGGAATGAAGATTAATACAAAAAACTAGAAGCGAAAGCATCTTTACACAAAAGATGTGAGTTATAATGCTGTTTTGACTATCTCCCTAATGGAGAGTGTTGTTGTTGTGTGCCGTGGAGTCGTCGGTTGCTACTCACAGCGACCCTGCAAAGGGTTTCCCGAGGCTGTAAATCTTTACGGGAGTAGAAGAACCCCTCATCTTTCTCCGCGGAACAGCTGGTAGTTTCGAATTGCTGACCTTAATGCTACGAGCCCGATTCGTAATCACTACGCTACCAGAACTCTTGGAGAATAACTAAGTATAAACTGGAAAACATTAAAAAAAAAAAATCTGTAAAAGTCTTCAATGGAAGAAGAGAGCGCAACAACACACGCGCAAGTGCAAAGGATTCCGTTGGGGAGGTCGATGAGTAGGTGGGAGAAAGAAAAAAGGCGGGGCCTCATGCTGATCACGCCTCTGACCGGTGCGCCTTGAATACAGGCGTGCTTACGACATCGCGTAAGTGTTGTACTTCCGCTTCCGGTTAATCAATCTCTCTTTCTTCCTGTCTGGCTGCAAAGATGGCATCCCGCAAGGAAGGCACGGGCTGTGCAACCACCTCTTCCACCTCTACTGCCGGCACTTCAGGGAAAGGCAAAGGCAAAGGCGGCTCCGGAGACTCGGCCGTAAAGCAAGTGCAGATCGATGGTCTGGTGAGTTGGCTCTGTTCCTTCGGGCCCACGTGGGTAGTGTAGTTCTCTGCGTTCCGGACAGACACGTTTTAGTGCTGCGTTTCCTCTGGTATTGGTGAGGCTGGGTCAGAGTTTTTCGTGGCACTGTCTTCCTAGATCTTCAGTTTTTATTCGAGAGACACGACATCGTTCTCTACCTTCTGACGGGGCTAGAAGGTTGAGAAAAGGGATGGAGGTTAGGGATTTGTATGACAGATGCTTGAAGTCTTCTATTGAAGTACTTGTTTTGATTTGGAGAAAGAGTCCTACGGAAGACAAGTAGGTGACGGAAATGTTGAGAAGGATAAAGGACTCGGGCTCATGGAAAGGAGACGATAAGGGAAAGTTTTCACTGCTTCCTTTCTGGGATCTGACGTCTGTAACTTACCAATTTGTAGGTTTACGTTTTAGCCACCTTGCTGAGCTTGTGGTTCAACACTTTACAGGAAACTACATAATTGGAGTAAACTCTTCAGTATCGTTCATTCTTGAAAACTTAGGCGAGTGTAGAAGAAAATTGCTTTACATGAATTCTGTGGAAATCTGGGTAAGGGAATGGACTAAGCAGGGAAGAGGCAGATACAGAACAATGTGAAATTTTAATATCTTGTTTACAAGCAGAGTGCGTGTGTACAACTTTCTAGCTTTAAAAGCACCCTTCGTTTTGAAAGGCTTCCCACCCCTTGAAAAAACATCTTCTCGCACCCATTTTAACTTTTTTTTTTTGAGTCTGTTTAGTTATTTTCTATTATTGCAGGCCTTAGACTTTCATAATAAGGACGTATTTTAAGATTCATTTGAAAAATTTAAATGCAGAGAGCTGCGTTTACATGAGACCTAATGGCACAAGGGTTAGGTGCTTGGTTACAAATCAAAAGGTGGGCGTTTGGAACTCTGTAACTAAGCAATCCTGGTGTGGAACTGTGGGTTAATGCGCCCTTTGAACTGCAAGGTCGGCGGTTCAAGCTCACCAGTCGCTCTTTGGAAACCCTATACAGGGTCGCTATGGGTCGGAACCGACTCCACGGCACTTAACAACAACTAAGCAGTCAGCCTTTCTGTGGGGGAAAAGACCTGCTCTGGTAAAGATTTCAGACTAGGAAACCCT
>NW_006408519.1:21326531-21328252 GCF_000296735.1 Chrysochloris asiatica | reverse complement strand
ATTCTTTTGGAGACATATATAGTAAGCTCTTAATGAATAGTTCTTAGTTGCGATTGGAATGATTTTTTATGAGTAGAATGTCTATGAATGGCAAGGCTTGAATGATGCAGGCAAGTAAATGACTGGAAATTCCTTGATCTGTTGCTTGTTGTCAATTGCAGTATGTTTTGACACTGTTCCTACACTTCTAACTTCACCAGTCTCAGTGGAGACAGATGTGTGTTCAAGAATAAGTAACAGTTTTAGAGATTGAAAATCATTTGGTTGGAGGACCTGAGCTAGTAAAATAAATACCAAATGTAATACTTGTTTTTGTCACAGAACCACTCTTTGAATCACTTAGTTTTCAGAGTTGAAAATGGTGAATTTTTAAGTGCTGTCAAGTTGGTTCCAACTCATAGCAACCCTGTGCATAATAGGATAAAAAAAACACTGCCCGATCCTGTACCATCCTCATAATTGTTATGTTTGAGTCCACTGTTGCTGCTGCCATGTCAGTCCATGTCCTCTTATTCACTGACCCTCCACTTTATCAAGCATGATGTCCTTCTCCAGGGACTGGTCCCTCCTAATAACATGTCGGAAGTATGAGAGACAGTGTGTCGCCATCCTCACTTGTAAGGAGCGTTCTGACTGTACTTCTTCCAAGACTGTTTTGTTTTCTGGGCAGTCCATAGGACTTTCAGTATTCCCCACTAACTTCATAATTCAAATGCACCAATTCTTCTGTGGTTTTCCTTATTTGTTCAACTTTTACATGCCTCTGAGACAGTTGAAAATAACAAGTCAAGTGCACCTTGGTCCTCAAAGTGACATCTTTATTCTTTAACCCTTTAAAAAGAGGTCTTTTGCAGCAGATTCGTCTAATGCATTATGTCTTTGATCTCTTGGCTGCAGTTTCCACGAGTATTAATTGTAGAAATCTTTGACAACTTCAATCTTTTTTCCATTTATCATGGTGTGCTATTTATTAGTACAGTTGTGGGGAGTTTTGTTTTCTTAAATGTTAAGGTGGAGTCCTCGTGTGTCACTGAGGGCTAATGGGTCAGACTGCAGACTTGTTTGAACTGCGAGGTTGGTGGTTCAAGCTCACCAGTCATACCTTGGAAACCCTATACAGGGTCCCTATGGTTCAGAATCTATTCAATGGCACTTAACTACAACAGCAATATTAAGGTGCATTCCATACTGAAGGTTGTAGTCTTTGAGCTTCATCATTAAGGATTTTAAGTCCTCTTCACTTCCAGCAAGCAAGGTTGTGTCAGGTGTATGTTGCAGGTTGTAAATGAGTCTTCCTTTGATTCTGATTCCATGATCTTCAAATAATCCAGTTTCTCGGATTATTTGCTCAGTATATGGATTAAATAAGTATGGATACAACCTTGGTGTACAAGTTTCCTGATTTTAAACCATTCATTGTCCCCTTATTTGCACAGCTGCTTGTTGGTCTATGTACAGGTTTCTTGTGAGCACAGTTAAGTGCTCATTGACTGCATTCATTCATTCATTGTGGCATTTGGTAGGCAGTTTCTTCAGCAGATACTCACAAATATTTTCGGGCATTCTTCTAAGTGCTGCGCTCTATTTACATGGGTGAGTGGTAAAAGCACACTGGTAACTTAAGTCCCAGGTGCTGTAAGAGAGATTGTTCGATTAAAGTGAGCTGCAGGGAGACTCACACTGGATCACTTTAGAGTTTTCCAACTGGGGAGGGGGAGGGG
>NW_006408519.1:21316905-21322970 GCF_000296735.1 Chrysochloris asiatica | reverse complement strand
TGCCATTGAGTTAATTTTAATTTATAGTGACACCATAGGACAGCCAGAATTGCCTTGTAGGATTTCCTAGGCTGTAATCTGTGGTGCTGTGGGATAAAGCACTGGACCACAATAGCAGCTTGAACCACAAGGTTGGCAGTTCAAAATCACCAGCTGTTCCTTGGAGATCCTATGTTGTTTTAAAGTACCATGGAGTTGGTTCCAACTCATAGCGACCCTGTACAGGGTTTCCAAGGCTGTAAATCTTTACGGGAGAAGAAAGCCTCATCTTTCTCCCATGGAATGGCTGGTAGTTTTGAACTGCTGACCTTGAGGTTAGCAGCCCGATTCGTAACCACTAAGCTACCAGAGTTCATTACAGGGTCGCAGTGGGTTGGAACCAACTCGATAGCACTTCACAACAGTTATCTTTATGGAATCAGACTGCCAGATCTTTCTTCCACTGAGCAGCTTGTTGTTATTAAGACAAGTCTTTGAGTCTGTTCCGACTCATAGTGACACTGTATAGGGTTTTCGAGGAGCAGCTAGTGAGTTTGAACTGCTGACCTGTGGTTCGCAGTCTAGTGCTGATCCTACAGTGCCAAATCAGAAGTCCTACAGAGCAGTTAGTGGGTTTAAACTGCTGACCGTACAGTTAACAGCTGAGTGCTTAACCACTGAGTCACCAGGTCTACTGTAGTATTACTCTTACCCCAGAACCCCCACTGCCATTAATTCCATCTCATAGGATTTCTGAGACTGTGAATCTTCATGGGAGCAGACAGACTCATCTTTTCTCCCATGGCAGCTGGTGTGTTTGAACTAGAATTCCAGAGGTCATAATACATAAAAGCTAAGAGCATGCTTGGTGTCCTGGTGTGGCGCTGTAGGGTAAGCACTGGTAATTAGGTAATTACTAATCTTAAATTTTATCCTCTAAAATGGGGGTGAAGATCAAGCAGTTGTCTCCTAAGGCTTGAGAGGATGAAATGAGGTATGTAAAGTGCTGAGCATGTTGTTGTTGTTGTGTGCCGTGGATTCGGTTCCGACTCATAGCGACCCTATACAGCGTTTCCGAGGCTGTAAATCTTTACGGGAGCAGAAAACCTCATCTTTCTCCTGTGGAGCGGCTGGTAGTTTTGGACTGCTGACCTTGTGGTTTGCAGCCCAATTCATAACCACTATGCTACCAGAGCTCCTTGAGTGTGTTACTTACATCCTAGTAAACACTCAAATAGTGTGTGGCTTTGTCAGTCTTGTCCTTGTTAATATTACTATAAATGACACAACCTTGCTTGCTGAAAGCAAAGAGGAGTTGAAACACTTCCTGATGAAGATCAATGAATGTCACCTACAGTGTGGATTATAACTCAATGTATAAAATACAAAATCCCCACAACTGGACCAGTAAAATCATCCTGATGAATGGAGAAAAAATTGAAATTGTCAAGAATTTAATTTTATTTGGATCCATAATCAGTGGTCATAGAAGCAGCAATCAAGAACTCATACGCCATATTGCATTGGCCAGATCTGCTGCCTAAGACCTCTCTATATGTTAAAAGTAAAGGTATCACTTTGAAGACGAAGGCGCACTTGATTTTCATTCGCCTCATAAGCATGCAAGTTGACAAAGACTGAATAATTGATTCCTTTGCATTATGGCGTTGGTGAAGAATATTGACTATACACAATAAAATCTTTTTTAAAAATTAAGGAAGTAGTGAAATTATATTATTTTTAAATTGATTTTATCCTAGACTGAATATATATTAAGAATATGAGATATATATGATAAAGTATGAAATATAGTGATACAATGAGCATCTATGTATCCACATCTAAGCTAATAAATAAAATGTAAACTTGAAAAAAAACACAAAAGAATATTGATGATACCATGGCCTACTAGAAGAATGAATAAATCCGGTTGGAAGAGGTACAGCCAGAATGCTCCTTAGAAGCCAGGATGATGAAATTTTGTCTTGCGTATTTTGGATGTATTGGAGGAGGATTCACACTTGGTAAATTAGAGGGTCAGTTAGAAAGAGGGTGCCCCTCAGTGAGATGGACTGACACAGTGGCTGCGGCAGTGGGCTCGAACATAGCAAAACATCCTTGTTCAACAGAACTAGGCAGTGTTTTATTTTGTTGTTCATAGGGTTGCTATGACTTTGCAGCACCTAACAACAACAGGAATGTGCCTAGACATCTTTGCTAAGTAATGTCACATTATTTTAAAAAGTATTTGTTACCATTCCACACTTCCATCAGCTGTGTATGAGTAGTAAGTAGTATTGCTCCACTTTTCTTCTGCCAATATTATGACTGTTGTTATGTGCCGTTGAGTTGATTCTGACCCATAGCAACACTATATAGGGTTTTTCCAAGGAGCCACTGGTGAGCTTGAACCACCAACCTTGCAGTTCAAACGGCTTTGCAGTCTGGTGCATTAACCCACAGTGCCACACCAGGACTCCATTTATGACTAGACATCTGATTTTCCCAGTTTGTTAAGGGTGAAACGGCGCCTACAATAATCTTTTAATTGTCCATTCCAGTAGATTGTGTACCTTAGTGTACTATGCACTAAGCGGAAAGAGTGGATCCTTATTCTAGTGAAGTATTCTCATTGTTCCTTCACAACAAACTTAATTCTTCCTGTTGGATTTTTAAATATAAAACCACGTTGTTCCCCCAAATTTTGAATCTTAGTTTCCGTATGTACATTGACATACAGCTGTTGTAGTTGAGTTGAATCTGATTCATGTGTGTCTGATTAGATCTGTGTTTTATATTCATAGTGTCTTCAAGGGCTGGTTTTCAGAAGTCGATCAGCAGACCCTTTTTCTGAGGTGCCTCTAGCTTAACTCTTACCACTGCCTTTTGTGTTAGCAGCCAAGCATGTTAACCATTTGTACCACTTGTCTTGCTATTCCGAGTGTTGCCCTTGGACTAGTGTTGACCTCATTTGAGAGTTTGTTGTTGTTGTGGTTGTTAAGTGCCATTGATTCGGTTCGGACTCATAGTAACCTTGTAGAGGGTTTCTGAGGAGCGCCTGGTGGGTTTGAACCACCAACATAATGGTTATCAGGCAAGTGCTTATCCTACAGTGCCACACTAGGACTCCCTGGGGTGCTTGTTAGGAATGCAGAAAACAGTATCTCAGAATCTGCTGTATCAGGTGACTTATATGAAAGTTTGAGAGACACTCCTCTGACCCACATTGATCTAAAGTATGTGTATCCTTGAAAGTTTCAAGTGGAGTCCTGGTATGGCGCTGCAGGATAATCACTGGACTGCTAACTGCAAGGTTGCAAGTTTAGACTCCTCAGCTACTCCTTGGAAACCCTATTATTAAGTACCGTTGAGTCAGTTCTGACTCATAGTGACCCTATATAGAGTTAACTAGGAGTGATTGGTGGGTTTGAACTTTCAAACTTTTGGTGCGCAGTCCGCTGCTTATCCTACATCACTTCTTATCTTACATCAACCCTGTACAGGGTCCCAGTGGGAACCGACTCTATAGCACTAATAACAGCAACAGCAGCAACTAAGTCTCAAGCTCTTAAAACCCACAATGCCCCTGTGAAGTCAGGGTGGTGAGACGTCTCTCACACTTAGGACAGTTATAAGGCGGGACCAGTGCCTGGAGAAGGACATCAGGCTTGGCAAAATGGAAGGTCAACAAAAAAGAGGACAACCTCAACAAGATGGATTGGCACAGTGGCAGCAGCAATAGGCTCAAACGTAATACTTGTGAGGGTGGCGAAGACCAGGCAGCGTTTGCACCCTAGGGTCCGTGATTTGAACCTGTGCAGCAGTCGTCTGTAAGGAAGACGTGGTGATCGGCTTCTGTAGACTGTAGTCAGGACAGCCCTCCCGAGCAGTTCTGTTCAGTAGGACCCTCAGAATGAACCCAGTGACAGACAGCAGGCCGGGTGTAGAACAATATCTGGCATAGAGAAGACACTGAGTATTTGTGAGTGAATTATCCTTTTTTTATCTTTCAATTTCTTACCTGTAAGAAAATTCATAGTGTTAATTGAACACCTGCTTTTTATAAGTTGCTGTGGAGAATTGTTTGGTTAATTATCTCTGATGCTCATAACAGCTTTCAAGGATACATCTTATCTGTGCCTTTTAACTTTACAGTTATTCAGACCAAATGAGACAATGTATATTGATTGAGGTGCTTTGTACACTGAGATGAATATTTCCAGTGTATAGTTTTTGCTGTGCTGTGGCATATATTGCCATATGCCTTAAAAAAAAATTTTTTTTATGACATTGTATGACATTATAAAGACAGGATAATAGTTTGTTAAACCTGTTTATAAAATAAATGGAAGCTCTTGTCTGAAAATCCTAATCTCTATAAGAATGTGGTATCATTTTGCCTTTTATTTTAATGCTTTAAGCAGGACTACAAATATATGGTTCTTGGCCCCCCTTTTCAAGTTTATGACCTCAGTAGAGAAAAAGTTGTTTCACATGTATGAATTTTTCCATTAGATGACTTTTGAAACTATTTCAAGCACCAAAAACATTTTACCTTTTATCCATTTTATTATAACTTTCTGAAGTACATTTCATCCTTTTCTGCTTCTTTAATCAGAACATTTTGAACACCTGCTAAGTATGTTTTGCTGACATAACGTATTGACCCATACCGAACAGTAGGCCTCAAGTCACTCCAGAGCTTAAATCTGTTCATTTCTATCAATGTTCAGTCTTTGATTTTTTAGATGCATTGGCGGTAGTTAATCTTTCTTTTTGGTTTCTATTCGTTTTATTGTTGTTAAATATATCTTGTCTTTTGTTCCCTTGATTTCTAGCTTTTTGTTTGCTGGAAATGAAAAAGTAGATTACCAGTCTTGGTTAACATTATGTTTTTGCATGAGGGTAAGTTCCGTCTAAGAATTATTTAGCCGTACATCTTGACTGCTTAGTTGTATGTTTTGCTTAGTCAAGTTAGATGTTATGTAGATTTCTAGAATAGAATAAAGCAGTCGATAAGGTTACTAATCAAGGGATCTTCAAGTGAAAATATGTATCAGGAAAAACCACAAATGGATTTCAACCTTTTTTTTTGTACCAAAATAAACTTATCCTAATTTATTATAACGTGTCTAAACAGGATCTAGTTTGAAGCACTAGGAAAGATAAGACATCAGTTTGAAAAGAACCTTTATCAGAGCAACATGAGATCTGCTAAAATTGAAGCAAGTGTGAACATTAAACTTGGGTGAAATCATTGATGCTTTATGAAGACTGTATGGGGTCAATGCCCCAAGGAAATCAGCAGGTCAACGAATTAATAACTCATTTTAAGAAGGGATGAGCTAATGCTGAACATGAAGCCTCCAGAGGCAGACCATCCACATTAGTTTATTAGGAAACAATCTTATTCATGCTCTCATTGAAGAGGACCGAGAATTAACATCTCAGTTGACTCAGTTTATGCAATTGTGAATGAAAAGTTAAAAGTCGAGCAAACTTTCTGTTTGATGGGTGCCAAAACTGAGGGAAGAGAGTAGCTGGTGGAAGAGATGGAATGGTGGAAACCGAGGGTCTGTTTGACCCATGTCTCATAGAAATTGGCATTGTGCTGATTCCTATATTTGAAGTGATTCATATAATTTCTTTTCCTTTATTTTTAAAGTGTTTTTTGTTTAATACTTCTGAAAAACATTCATATACAAAGAATTCAGACATGAGAAAGCAATGGTGCAACACTAATGAATCTGAAAGAATTAGGATTTGGGGGAGGTGGAAAAATTACCTAAACATTTTTTTTTTTTTTTTAAATGAGAAACTGCTTTTTAATTGCAAGGCTTTGTAACAGAGAAGTGTTGTATGATGGAAAACATACATAGTTTGAAGTCAAAAGACATATTTCATCCCTCATCCTACAAGTAACTATGAGATCATTTTTTATAAAGTTCGTAATTTCTCTGAGACCCATTGAATTTATCTATAAGGTAGGGAAAATAAAACCACCCTTTAGCCATGTTATTTTTTATTTTTTAATGTTTTATTGTGAATTATGTGATAGTTTACATGGGAGAACATTAGCTTTACAT
>NW_006408519.1:21268555-21316405 GCF_000296735.1 Chrysochloris asiatica | reverse complement strand
CCCACCCCCCATTTTGGGTAGCCAATGTCCAAGTGCCCATCCCAGTCTACTCTGTGTATGGAGGGGATACCTAAACATTTTAAGAAATTAAAAACTGCAACCAAAATAAGCTGATAAAATCATATGAACACTTACGGAGAGTCTTCAGAAGACTCGTTCCATGATTTTTATTAAACTAGAGAGCCTCAACTGGCTGCTCTAGAGTTCCTCAAATATAAAACAACAGAAAAGTGGTTTTCCCTGACTGGTCCCCATGTTGTTCATTGTTCTCCCCAAGCTTCTTCAGGAAGCAGGCCTCCATCCTCATCACTTGAAAGAGGATGTGAATCATTCCACAGACATCTGTCTGCGAGCACCACCCCTCATATTTCCTCTATACACCTGGTCTTCAGCTGTGTTCTGAGAACACCGTATCTTCCAGTATTAAACTGCACAGCTAAGGTAAGGATAATAAGACAATGACTGACAGGGAAAGAAAAATTAAAAAAAAATTATCAACTCAGTTCTTTTGGTGTTTTTCAAAAGGTACAAATACTTTTCTTCATTTATCAGTAAAAGAAGTTAAAAAATAACTTAAAAAATTTTTTTTCAGCAAATGGCAAACAAATTTCCTTGAAAGTCAGTCACATACATACTGCATCCTAGAAAAGAGAAGGTGCAAGACAGCCTCCACCCACTTTGATGAGTTTTATCAAATACGGAACCTATTCAAGGATGGAAAGAAAGGAAACTTTCAACAAGGAATATGTTATCGCACAAGGAATTCACTGTACTCCTTCCAAAGAGCACCAGGTGGGGACATGGGTTCTAACTTCATTCAGTGAAATAAGGGCTTGCCACTGGTTAATGAATTAGGAAGCAGAAACAAGACGAAATAAAATGAACTCCCACACATCCCCCCGCGCCCCCCCCCCAAAAAAAAGATAAAACCCAGAACACTAAGGTGCCCCAGAGTACTCTCCAAGGTGGAGCCAGGGAGCAGCTTCCGTTGAAATTAGTCTGTTACAGAGTTGTCAACAAGCATGCCTTGTGTTTTTTCTTCCTCTCTCTTTTGGGAAAAATAAAATAAAAACTAGTACTGATCAGTTTTCTGACAGTGCACAGTTGTTCAAACTTAACTAGTACTGGGAGGAGGAAGGAGGGGCCATACCTATGGGCTTTGTTTCATGAGTGCATATGGGTAAGTGCATTATTGCAAAACTGAATTTTAATTTTTAATCTTTAGTTTGATTTAAACATTGCTTTTAGTATGATGCCAACACCAGCTGTTCAGAAAGGGCTCTAGCGAGATGTTCATAGCAGCACACACCTGCGGCTCTTCTTCGGCTCTGGGGGCTCTGGGGCAGCCGATATTGTTTCATCAAATACATTCTTTAGGCCTTTCTGTGTGAGTGCAGAACACTCCACATATTTGACAACCTTCAGGTCATGGGCCAGCTTTTCGGCAGTCTCTGGAGTGATCAGCTTCTGTTTGTTCCTGGCAGTGTCTCAATAGTAGAGGGGTCATCTCTGAGATCAGTTTGGGTCCCAACAAGCAGGAAAGGAGTCTTTGGACAGTGGTGAGTTACCCACTTTTCTTTGACATTTTCAAATGAGGAAGGAGAGAGGAATGAAAAACAGACTAGAAATAACATCTGTTTGTGGATAACTCAGCGGTCGTCATCTGTCATAGTCCTCTTGCCCTGCAGTATCAAAAAGTCAGAGTCTATGGCTCTCCACCAATCATAACTGTGACTGCATAGTTTTCAAAAACAGTTGTACATATTCAGATGGAAATTTGTTTGTTGTGTACGATATCAGCAGACATGTTTTATCAATAGTATCATCGCCCTTGACACCACACTTACACTTAATTCTCTGCATTGCTGAAATAGTTTTGTATCCACTTTAAATATTTCAAATTCAGTGTTGATTTCAGCTTCTCTGCTGGGGCATTGGCAGCACTGCGTGGGGTCTCCCAATTTCTTTCTCTCAAGGCCAGGTTTTTCCACCTCTACTAGCGTAGTGGTTTACGAATCGGGCTGTGAACTGCAAGGTCAGCAGTTTGAAACTACCAGCTGTTCCGCGGGAGAAAGATGAGGCTTTCTGCTCCCGTAAAGATTTACAGCCTTGGAAACCCTGTACAGGGTCGCTATGAGTCAGAACTGACTCCACGGTACATAACAACAACAACAACTATACCAGTGTTTGCGGCATACCTACTAGTGATGTCCTATATTAGTGTGGCTTCATTACTTACTTTCTTGGGTCTAATTTAGAAGCATACACAGTATTTCTCATAGAGCGAGATGGTTTAATAAAACAATTGCACTGATGTTTCATCAGTGTCAGTATCAGTTTGATAGTTGCTGTTCATTTAAATTATTGTTGGTGTTTGTTACAGTTGGATTTCAAACTAGATGCCTTACTAACAAGTATATGGAGTATAATGAAATACATTTCAAATAAAATTTAACAAACAAACCACTGTATAATTAAACAGATCTGGCAAGATGAAATGGCCAGATGAGGAGTCCTGATGTGGTGCTACAGGATAATGCACAAGGGCAATTTGAACTGCAAGGTCAGTGCTTCAAAACCACCAGCTATTCCTAGGAAACCCTACACAGGGTCGCTATGGGTTGGAAAAGACTTGACAGCACTTAACAACAACAACAACATTTACTCTTCAGATGGCCATTTTGACCAGATGGCTTTGGGTGCACCTATGAAATTTACTGGATGATCTTTTTTTTCTTATTATTTTTAGCTTCAGCTAGTTCCTATATAATTATGTTGGTGTTGTTGGTATGTGCCGTGGAGTCGGTTCTGACTCATAGCGACCCTTTATAAATTATATAATTTACAGCTAAGTTTGCCCAAGCAGTTCCAGGTATTTTAAGTCTTGACACCATTGTTCCTGACTTGTTCTAGACGAGATAGTGGGGAGAAAAAAAAAATTGTCTAAAACACTCACCTGCTCTGTAGAGTTGTTTACCAGTCCTTATTTTCCTCATCAGCTTTTCTCATGTTTGCTTTATGTAGTCTACATTATAGTCCCTTAAATCAGTTGATTCTAATTTTAGCATTTACATGAAAATTTGTTTGCATTTGCTTTCACTTCTAAATTAGTTCATAATTCTTTTTTTTTGGGGAAATGTTATTTAAATTATGCTTCCTTAGGTATTACTTCAGTTGGCAGGGTAAGAGAAAATATGCTTCACGAGAAGATAGTTTTTACTTTTTCTTGTGAATTACTACATGCAGACGATCTTTCTGTAAAATGGTTGTGTCCTGTAAAGATTAGATTTAGTAACAAAGTCAGTGTTGCCATCTGTTTGATGACAAACTGCTTGCTTCATTGAAACTGAAAGGGTTGAAATTGGCTCTGAACATCAAAGGAACTCTGACATACAGTTTTCTCCAACAATTGTACCTAAACTAGTCCTTGAATGTCGGAGGCATTCATTGTATCCTGATAATTATACTAATGAGATTTCCTTCTCAATACCATCATCTCCTATCTCTATCCTTAACTAGTTTTATTTGATATAAGTAGCAATGAATGAATTTATTAAACCTGCTATTTTTGGAGTCCTGGTGTGGCACTGTAGGATAAGCACTAGACTGCTATCCACAAGGTCGGTGATTCAAACCCACCAGTTGCTCCTTGAAAACCCTACACAGGGTCACTGAGTCGGAACCTGAGCCCACTGCTGTTGCCACTCTGTCAGTCCATCTCATTGAGGGTCTGTCTCTTGTTTGTTGACTCTCCACTTTACCAAACATGATGTCCTTGGCCTTCTCCGGGGATCAGTCCCTCCTGACAACGTGTCTGAAGTTTGAGAGACAAAGTCTCACCGTTCTCACTTCTAAGGAGCATTCTGATTGCATTTCTTCCAACATAGACTTGCTCTTTGTTTTTCAGTCCATGGTACTTTCTATACTTTTCATCAACACCATAATTTAAATGCACTGATTTTTTTTTTTTTTAAAAAAGGTCTTTCTTATTCATTGTCCAGCTTTTGCATGCATATGGTGGTGATTTGTGCTGTGGAGTCAGTTCTGACTCATTAATGACCTTGTATAGGGTTTCTGGTGTGTTGCTGTATGATCAGCACTGGACTGTGAACCACAAGGTCAGTGATTCTAACCCACCAGCTGCTCCTTGGAAACCCTATACAGGGTTACTATGAGTCAGAACCAACTCTATGGCACTTAACTTTAACATAGGATTTCCAAGACTGTTAATCTTTATGGGAGCAGAAAGCCTCGTCTTTCTCCCACGGAATAGCTGGTTGATTCCAAGATCTGAATTTGTGGTTAGCAGCCCAAGACCACTGTGCTACCTGAGCTCCCTTTTACATGCATATGAGGTAGTTGAAACGATCATGGCTGGCATCAGCAGGTGCACTTTAGTTCTCACCCTAGTCCTCACAGTCATTACATTGGGCAATACAAGCACACGATACAAAAAGGCAAAGTAAAAGAAAAAATAGCTAGTAAAGAAACTGGCTTTCTGCCGTGCCTTCTAGCCTCTCTTCCTGATGTAACCAGAGTTAGTTTTTTTTTTTTTTTTCCAAAAATATTTTTTTAAAGAATGTTTTATTGTGAATTATGTGATAGTTTACTTGGGAGAGCATCAGCTTTACGGTCATCCTATCATATAAAGATTCATTGCCATGGTTACAATCCCCTCCATGCATCATTAACCAAGCAAAGTGTATATTCTGGCATCAGCACACAGCCCCTCACCCTCTCTGGGTCTGGAGTCCCCAGCTGTTTCCCTCTCTCCATAGTCTTTGCTTCCATTTCTGGCATCACTGCTTCTCTGGGTAGGGTCCCACACTCCGTTCTTTTCCCTTGATGGTCCCAGGGACCTCTGCTCCTGGACTGTAAAGTCAATCACTCCCCTCCTTTTGCTGCAAAACGTCCAACCCTCACAGTCAGTCCTGATAGTAATTACTCACTGTTGTTCGTCATGAGTGCTGTCCCCATCACCCTTCATCAGTCCCGCACAGACAGATTAGATACTGCTCAGTGGAGATTCTACCTTCTTCCGCCCCAAAAATTTTTATGGTGAATTGAGGAAGGTTTACAGACAAGATTATCAGCTATACATTCAACAAATCATACACTTAGTTTCATCTCAGTGATTCCGATCTTTTCCATGCAGCAACAGTTAGCCTGCTTTCTCCCTGTGGTTCCTATTTACAGTCAACCCACCTTCCCATCACTTCTGAAAGCTTTCCTTAGGAATGTGTTGCCCTTTTGAATTTGAATGATTGACCATTCCATGGCGAGCATATCTTGCTATTGTTGCTCCCCTCATCTGCTGCTTGGCTGAAAACTGGGCCGTGCGGGGTGAGCTCTCCCAGACCTGAAGGGTGGTCCAGGGCCATAGTCTCTGGTTCTGCCAGTCTCTTTCTTACCAGTATACCTGGTGTTTTTTAAACACTGAGGAGTGGCTGGTGGGTTTGAAGCACTGACTTTCTGTATGTAGGTCCAGTGTTTATCCTGCAGTGTCATAGTTATACATGGGAAAATTTGCAAGTTGGTTCAGATTGAGGTATATATTGAGTTGGTAAAGTGGAAATTTGTTAAATTAATTATACTTATTGATATAAATGCCATAGTGATTAGATCCTACATTAGTCAACATGGTCTTACATTGGTGGAGTTTTCTTTGGTTTAAGTGAACTAAGTAAAGATGTCTTGAACGAAATAAAGACGACTTTAAAACTGAAGTAGTTTGCTGTATGTGTCAAAGGCCAAGTACATTTATTTTCTCAAAAGTAGTCATTTACTTCTTTAATTACTTAAAAAATATTTTGCATTATTGTGTACTTTCCTATTAAGCCTAGTTTTTCTGATCCGAACTATGCCATTCTGTTGAATTCCTTAAGTGTGTATCATCTGTCCCTTTTCCCAGCAATTATTAGTTGGTTTAACTTGAATAAAAACTGTTGACCATCAATAAGCATTAGATCCAAGAGAATAATAATGAAATATGTTCTTTCAACTGAAATATTGAGATGATATTAAGTGTATTGGAGTGTTGTAACTAAACCCATATGTGTTAGCAGTAAAATACCTTTTTTCTCTCTTTCCTCTTGAAGTTTTAGGTGTTTCCTGGGTTATAGACCCATAGTTATGAGCCAGCCCCTAAAAATCTCATGTACTTACAGTGGTTTGTATATGAAAACATTATTATTATTACCGTACTATGATGTTAAGAAGTTCTGGTTAATGGTGCTGTGGGTTAATGCGCTGGAATGCAAGGTTGGCTTGAACTGCAATGGTGACAGTTCAAACTTAGCAGCCACTACTTCAAAACCCTATACAAAGTGACTGTGGGTTGGGACAGACTCGACAACATCACCAACCTGATGTTAAAGATGCTTTAGTTATCTGGAAATGTTACTTAGAATTTTTTATGTATAGAAATGTACACTCTATACTATATACTAAGGCAAACATTCAACTGATGTTAGATAGAAGCCATACATAAGTGTTTGAACATAGTTACAAATTTGACTTCAAGTCAAGTACTGCCTGTACTTAAACCTGGGCTGCTCCCCGACCAGAAAACTGTCAGGAGAGCCATTATTTTATGAACTGTAGGACCTGCAGCCTGTTGCTTATTTGTTGATTTGCTTGTTTTCTCCATTCCTTGTTCTTAATCCGGAGACTGCCTGTATTTAAATTTCTTTCACATCACAATTTAACAGCGGTGATTTAAATCCCGTGTAGTATTTGACTCATCTAGTTGTGAAATGGACTCCTGTCCCACTTGAATCATAAAATGTGTTACAGTTAAGACTAATGCAGCTTTCTGCTTTTTGAATTTATATTTTGGCAATAGCTACCTTCTTTGTTCAGTGTTAGAAAAATGATCTAGCCTTAACCAAATAAGAAAACTGCCAAGTTCACAGATCAGTCAGTACAGGAAGCCAGAATTAAATGAAAGTCTAGATATTAACTTTACATGGTATGTAAAAGGTGGATTTTGTGGCATTACAGCTTCTTTGAGCAGTAAATTATTCTAAGGTAATAGCTGTTCTCTGACAGTGACTGATGGAAGGAGCGCAGGCTGTGGACCTGACCTCCCAGATCCATAGAACTGGAGTCAAGCCAGGTAGGAACCATGCATGTGCTGTCTGACTGCATCCCCAACTGACTAGCAATTGGTGCAGCTTGAATTTTGCCTATTTGAGACTTTAAAGATATACTTGGAGTGGACCTAGCCTTTTATTTTAGCAAGGGTAATGGCTCCATACGGTAAGCACTGGACAGTGAACCACATACAGGCCCATGTTTTGAGCCAACCAGCTGCTCCGCAGGAGAAAGATAAGGAGCACTTGCAAAGATTTAAAAGCCCCAGAAACCCTATGCAGGGTTCCAGTGAGCCAGAAATGACTCTGAGGCACTTAACAACAGTGATGCTTCAAAGGAAAATTATACATATAATTGGTTTTTTAGTGTTTTATTGTGAATTATGTGATCGTTTACATGAGAGAACATTACCTTTACAGTCATCCTATCATATATTGTTTCATTGCCATGGTTACAATGCCGTCTGTGTATTATCAACCAACCAAAGGGTATACCCTACAAGCCTGCCTCTCAGTCGTCAGCACACAGCTCCCCTCCCTCTCTGGATCTAGAGTCCCCAGCCGCTCCATCTCTCCACGTCATAGTCTCTACTTCACGTCACTGCTTCTCTGGGTAGGGTCCCACACTCTGCTCTCCTCCCTTGATGGTCCCAGGGACCTCTGTTCCTGGACTGCAAAGTCAATCACTCCCCTCCTTTGCTACAAAATGTCTACTTTTAGATTACCAACCCTCACAGTCAGTCCTGATAACAATTATTCACTGTTATACCACAAGAGACCTATTCTCCTTTGATCAGCCCTGCCCAGACAGATTGAATACTGCTCAGTAGAGATTCTACCTTCCTCTGAGCCCTCTGGATCTAGGCTCCCTCTTGAAAACTTGTTAGCCAGTTGCTTCTTGCTTTTTTGGGGACCCCCTTCCCTCATTTTGGGTAGCCAATGTCCAAGTTGCCCATCCCTATCTACTCTGTGTATGGAGGGGAGTGGGAATCGCTGTAAAGATTTATTCCCTCTTTTGAGCTACTGCATCCATAGGTGTAGGTCAAGCTCATCAAATTGTATCAGATTACGCTTTTTTTTCATCTTCTTTCTTCTAGTTGAGCTCTGATCATCCAGCTATTGAAATCAGGTCAAGTGGGTATTATCTGCAAGTGTGGGTGTTCTTATGCATATACCCTCTCTTCTTATCTGCTGGACGCTTCACTCTCCACTCTAGTCCTCTGTGGCTATGTCACTGACTCTGGGCTTAAGAGTCCCCATGTCTCGCCACACTGCTGGCCGACCAGGTCTCCACCCAGGTTCACAAGAGTCTATTGAATGTTGTAGGGCTTAGCTCGTAACTTCATTGCTGTTTTTCCCTCACTTCCCCTTATCGGTGATGAACCTGGTTACCAATCAGAGTGTGTATTCCCATTGAATCAGTATTGGAAGAGGGTTTGAATTGAGGGGACCTGACCACTTGTCTTGATGTCTCTTGGGTGAGCAACTTGCTTGTTCTTGTAGTAATCAGTCGGTCTGCCTATATTGTTTTGTATTTTTCCTGTCAGTCTTTCGTTCAAGAAGTATTTTCTGTTCTTCTGGCCGCTCCAGGCTGGTTTGCTTGTCCTTTCAAGTGGAAATTTCCCACCTCAGAAGATTCTGGATGGGGTTCAGGATTCCACCTATGGTGTTATGTGATGCAGAGGCTCCACAGGAAGACTCCTTCGCTGGGCACATTGTAGTCCCATTTTAGGTATTCCAGTTTGTTATAGGCAGAAGACAGACTTACAAGCTCTCTATGGTGATATTTCTGGCTATTCCTTTCTTTCCCCGTCAAGTGTCTCTTTTATAATGGTATGCCAGGGAAACCAAGATTCAAAAGACAGCTAAGCATCTTAACATTTTCCCCCTTTTGCCCATTCCAGCCATGTCTCAATTCCTGTATCCCAGAGCCCTGTTGTTCCAAGGTTGTGCATACAGCATTATTTCCCTCTTTCCCACTTGGCTCATGCAAACCTGCCTAATTGTTTTCCCATCTGCCTTGTTCTTTCATTCCCCTCCCCTTCTTGTTTATTGCCCCCCTCCCTAGCAGCTAAACTGTCCTCACACACAATATTTTGAAAAAACAAAACAAAACTCTTAATTGTGCTTTCGACTTTTTATTCTTGGAATCCTGGTGTGTGTGGTATGGGATAAAGTCAGTTTGAACCACGTGGTTGGTGGTTCAAATTCACCAGCTGTTCTGTGGAAACCCTGCATAGGGTTGCCATGAGTCTTAGACTTCTTTATTAGAGCAGTTTCTATGTTAGGAAAAATTGAGCAAAAAATTCAGAGATTTCTTTCTTTTATCAGAATTGTAGTTTTTCTATAGATTTTGTAAATATTTTGTTAAATTTATGCCTAAGTGTTTTATATTTGGCGTTAATCTAAGTGGTTTTGTGTTTTTGATTTTAAATCCCAGTTCATTGATGGTATATAAGAAAGCAGTTGACTTTTTAACAGTGGTTCTTTAAAGAGCTCTGGTGGCACTGTAGGATAAGCGCTTGGAGGTCGGCTGTGAAGTTGGTAGTCAAATGCCTTAGCTTCTCCGTGGGAGAAAGATGAGACTGTCTACTCTCATTAATATTTACAGTCTCAGAAATCCTATATTGGGTTGCTGTGAGACAGAATGAACTAGATGGCATTGGGTTTGAATCTGATTTTGGTTTTTATACTTTGAGCTTTTTTTTTCCTACAAAGATCATCACCTCCTGAACCTTGATTGTATATGTATGCACATTTCCTGGTCATTCTTGTCTGTGTGTAGTGATGTGTGAATAGAGTTGGGGAGTAACCACATCAGGAGATTAGACCTTGATGTCAGCAGGTGCTCAGGCTTTCAGTTGTATGTGGGGTTTTCCTGTTTCTTTTTTCAAAACCTCTTAACCGTGCTCCATTCAGCCCATAGTTTACTAACACACCCAAAAGATAGTATGCTAAAATCAACATACATATGTACAATCATTCTATTAATTTGCTACTATAAAAAAGGAAATTTTGCTACTTAGTTATAGTTTTTGAGCTCCATGTAGTAAATTGCAGTGACTGTTGTATTTTAAAGATGTTTTCCTTATTTGATTTTTTTTACATTTTTGTGTGGCTTAAGTGATAGTTTACATGCGAGAACATCAGCTTTCCATTCATCCTATCGTATTGCAATGGTTCCAGTCCCCTTCTTGCATCATCATTCAACGTCTCTGGTTTTTTTTTTTGGAGTACACTGAAGCACTCAGGAATATATAAGCTTTCAAACAACAACCAAAGCTCTTACCCTGCAAGCCTGCACACAGCCCCTCTCCCTCTCTGGGCCTAGAGTCCCCAGCCACTCCATCTTTCCATGTCATTGTCTCTGCCTCCATTTCTGGCATCGCAGCTTCTCTGGATAGGGTCCCGCACTCTGCTCTTTCAAAAAGTTCACGGAAAATGTGAATTATGAAAAAAATGTATGCATTTCAAACATTTTTTTTGCATCAGAATAAACTCATATGAACTTGTTAATAACATGTCTGTCTGAACAGGATCTAGTTTGAGGAACTAAGAATTACAAGACATTATATTGAAAAGAGCCTGCATCTAGCAGAGCAATGTGAATTCTGCTAAAACTGAAGCAAGAACAAACATCAAATGTATGGCAGCTTAGATGGAAGGATAGTGAAATCATTGATCTTTTACGAAAAGTTATGGGGACAATGCCCCAAGGAATTCAGCGGTTTACAAATGGAAACTCATTTTAAGAAGGGATGAGAGATGATGTTGAAGATGAAGCTCCCAGTAGATCATCAATATCGATTTTTGAGGGAAAAATTAATCTTGTTTGTGCCCTAATTGAAGATTCAATTCAATTAGGGCAACTATTCACACATGTCACCACACATACATAGGAGAATTACCAGGAAATGTGCAGACACACACAGGGTCCCAGAGGTACTTCTTACCACTCCTGTCCAGCGCTGCACTGGAGGGCTTGTGTTCTCAGGTGCTGTTTAGTTGGTACTGACTCATAGCAACCCTATACACAACAGAATGAACACTGCCTGTTTCTGTGCTAGTCTCACAGTCATTGCTACGGTTGAGCCTATTGCTTCGGCCACAATCCATTTTATTGGATTGGTCGTCTTCTTTTTAGCTGACTCTTCACTTTAACCAAGCATGATGTCCTTCTCCAGTGACATCATGTCCTTCTCCCTCCTGATAATATTTCAAAATATGAGAGACAAAGTGTGGCCATTCTGGCTTCTAAGAAGCATTCTTACTGTACTTCTTCCAATATAAATTTGTTTGTTCTTCCTGCAGTTTGTGGTACTTTTAATATTCTCCAATCCAATAACTTAAATGCATCAATTATTCTACGGTCTTCCTTATTCATTGTACAACTTTCACATGCATTTGAGGCTATTGAAAATACCATGGTTTGGGGCAGGTGCACTGTAGTTCTTAAACTGACGTCTTTGCTCTTGAAGACTGGAGGTCGTGGCTAATGTAATTAGACAAGTCAAGGAAATCAGGACTGGGAAGAAAAAACTTAACTTTGTTCATAGATAACATGGTTATCTACGTAATAATACTACTAAAAAACCCCTCAAAGAATCAAAACCAAAATTAACAGCAGAAACAACATTCAACATCATAGAGATCTTACACAATTCTGTCTGAAAATCAAAGTTGAGCAACCTTTCCGCGCAGCGGGTGCCAGAGCTATTGCACCAGATAAGCCGCAGACAAGAGCAGAGCTTTTCATGGAAATTTGAAACAAGTGGGTGGGATGCCGATCCTGCAGCATTTCTTAGAAAAATTGTAACAGGAGATGAATCGTGGCTTTCCCAGTATGATCGTGAAGACAAAGCACAGTCAAAGCCATGGCTACTAAAAGGTGGCAGTGGTGCAGTCAGAGCAGAAGCAAAGGTCATTGCGAGTTTTGGGGGACGTTCAAAGCATTTTGCTTGTTGACTTTCTGGAGGATCAAAGCATGTTAACATCTGCTTATTATGAGATTGTTTTGAGAACGTTAGCTAGTGCTTTAGCAGAAAAATGCTTGGAAAAGTTTCACCAGAAAATCCTCTACCACCACCACAATTCATTCCTCTCATCAGACAAGGGTAGTTTTGGGCAAGTGTCACTGGGATATCATTAGGCCTCCACCGTACAGTCCTGACTTGACTATGTGAAAAGTGGACGGACCAAGGTTGAGGTCAGACTTGCTTTCACCTCCACCCCTGTTTACCACTTCTGACTCCCTATTTCTCAGCACTCTCTACTATTCAGTGGGGTTAGATATAGCTTACTGCAATGGGTACACAGAACTCAGATACCATACTCAGTTATGAGGTTTATTAGGAAAGGTAGCAGGTTTAGATTCACTTATTCAGGATTAGAAATGCTGCAGGCACAATTCTTTCAGTCTGGACAGCTTCTTCCTAGCCATGCCAGTAGGCAAGTCACTGTCTGATCCTTGGCCTCTCAGCTGCCTGCCTCTTGGCCTCTGCCCTACTCCAGCAATGTTACAGAGCTCTTTTTGCGCCGCTGATAAGTGCCCAAAGGGCCTCTACTGTGCTGTAAGCCCAGTGTTAAGGTGCTCAGCTGTAGCTCTGTGGGTCAGCAAACCTGGCTCCCCAGTTCAGTGCCTGGAGGCACTCCACTGCACAGGTGATCTTCCCACCCAACGACACTCAGCTTGACTTGCTCTGTGGGCTGCTTAGGTTCTGCTGTCACTCCTCTGCTACTCCTCAGTGTCACTGCTTTCTGTCCCGGGTCATGGATGGATGCACAGGGATCTGGGTCCAAACAGTGAGCTCTACTTCTTCTGCTTTTCTTCCTTCATGATAGTGAGAACCCCTTCTGAGATGGCTCATTTGATACCGTTAGAGCTCCATGTGTTTACAGTTACAGTTAACTCTGTTAACAAACAGTCACAACTGAATCAGATAATCCTTTTAGCATCTTCCCCCACCTTCTCTTACTCTGAATCATCTGGGGGAAAAAAGTTGTTTGGTGGGAGTTACAAAGACTGTGGGAAGAAGAGGCATTATCAAGTAATTCATGCCAGGCAGGCTCCTTCTGACTTCCTTTTGTTTTCCTAAAAAATCTTGAAAGGGCATCCAACAGTGTCAAAAAGACAGCATTTGACAGGATTCAATACCTAGGCCACTCAGTTCTTTTGGGATGGGCTAAGTGGCTGCTGGTATCATTGCTTACAAGTTTTAGATTTCATGCAGCTTGTATTGAGAAATAAAGTTTATATTTTGAATTTTTTCTTTTAATTCCATTTTCCATGAACTTTTTGAAGTGCCCTCATACTTATGTTGTTGTTAATAGCTGTTGAGTCAGTTTTGACTCATGGTGGTGGTTATGTGCTGTGGAGTCAGTTCCGACTCATAGCGACCCTGTACAGGGTTTCCCAGGCTGTAAATCTTTATGGGAGCAGAAAGCCTCATCTTTCTCCCGCAGAACAGTTAGTAGTTTTGAACTGCTGACCTTGTGGTTCACAACTCGATTCATAACCACTACGCCACCAGAGCGCCTTAGTTTTGACTCATAGCCACCCTTTAAGTAAAAATACAAAGACTCATAAAGCAAAAGGTAATTTTTGTCTTTCTTTCCCCTACCCCTGTGCCCATGTATCTGCACCTATCTATATAATCATAATATCCTGGTAAGTACTTTTGTATCATCCTTGTTCATGTAAACAAAATTGCTGTTGAGTTGATTCTGACCCATGGGTGGTGACTGCATGTGTGAAGAGTAGAACTGTTCTATAGAATTTTCAAGGCTGTGAATTTCCAGAAGTAGATCATCAGGCCTGTCGTCCAAGGTGCCTTGGGGTGGGCTTCAACTGCCAACATTTGACTAGTAGTCCTGCCCGTGATTCTTTTTGCCACTACTCCTCATGCTTTTATTACTATTATTTTTAAACCTGATTTTTAATTCTGGGAATCTGACAAATGCCATGGATGTTCCCCCCCCCGCCCCCCTAAGAAAATGCTGTCAAGTGTGTTGTTGTTAGGTGCTGTCAGGTAGGCTCTGATGATCAGCAACGTTATGCACAACAGAAGGAAACGCTGCCCGGTCCTGTGCCAGTCTTATATTATTGTTGCTACACTGGAGTCCATTGCTGCTGCCACTGTGCCATTCCATCTCATTGGGGTTTACCTTTTTATCCCCATTGACTTTCTGCTTTACTAAATATAATGTCCTTTTCCAGAAACGGTTCCCTCCTGATAGTATGTCCATCCTCATTTTGAAAGCATTCTGGCTGTACTTCTTCCAACACAGATTTGTTTGTTCTGCTGGCAGACTGTGGTCATTCTATATGCTTCTTCAACACCACAACTCAAATGCATCAGTTGTCCAGCTTTCACATGCATGTGAAGCTACTGAAAATGTCACGCCTTTAGTCAGGTGCACCCTGGTCCTCAAACTGACATCTTTACTCTTGAACACTGTAAAAGAGGTCTTGTGCCACAGATTTGTCTAATGCAGTATGCCATTTGATTTCTTGACTATGGGTCAGAATCAGCTCGACAGCACTTAACAACAACAACACGTACCATCAGATAACAGTATTTCTCTCTATTCACTTTAACTCTTTTTTTTTGTTTTTCAAACACTTGTTGTTGTTAAGTGCCATCTTAGGCATATATAATAATTTACACCACCAAAGGGCACATTCTGCAAGCCTCCCTTCAGGCCGCCAGCAACAAGTCCCTCTCTTTCCACAAGTCCAGAATCCTCAGCTGCTCCTTCTCTCCATGTCCCTCATCTCTGCCTTCATCTCTGGTGTCTCTGCTTCTCTGGATAGGGTCCCACATTCTGCTTGTGCTCTTCTCCCTTGATGGTCCTAGGGTCCTCTGTTTCTGGACTGTAAGATTAACTACTCCCCATTTTTGTTACAAAACTACCTTTACAGTTGTGACAGTCACAATTAGTCATGATAACTATTACTCACTGTTGAATCATAAGAATCTTATCCTCATCTCTTTTACCAGACCTGTCTAGACAAGATGACAATGTCTCCCAACATTCCTTTCAGTGAGACTCTACCTTTTGCTGCACACTGTTAAACTGAACTCCCTCTTGAAAAACTTGTAAGCCAGTCACTTCATGGCTTTATCGCCCCCTCATTTTAGGTAGCCAATGTCTAAGTTGCCTGTCTATCTACCCTCTGTACAGAGGGGATAGCATTGATACTTGATGTGAAGACTTCTTCCCTCTCTGTTAGTATTTAGAATAACTACCTCTCTGAGTATAGGTCAGGTTCATCAAATTGTAGCAATTTACCCTTGTTTCCTTTATCAAAAAAATTGTTTTTTGTTTTTTTTTTGTAATCTTCCTCTAGTCTAGTTCTGATTATCAAGCAAACGAGGAGGCTAGGTCAGTAGGGTGCTGTCTGCAAGTTTGGGCATTCTTGTGCATCTCTCCTCACTTCATATCAGCTGGATGCTTCACTCTCAGCTCTAGCCTTCTGTGGCTATGTCCTTGTCCATGGGCTCAGGACTCCCCAGGTCTTACCACACTTAGGACCAACCAGCCCTTCCTCGTCTCGCTCCTCTTCAGGTCAGTGGGAGTCTGTTTCTTCATTGCTGCCTTTCCCCCTCATCCACTCACCAGTAGATCGGCATGGTTGCCAGCAAGCTTTCAGTCTTAGAGGGGGGTTTGTCCTGAAGGAACTTGATTGCTTGACTTGATGGCTCCCCAGCGAACAACTTGGTTGTTCTTCTAGTAGCCAGTCAGACTGCCATTTTTTGTTTTGGATTTTTCCTGCTGATCTTTCTTTGAAGATGTATCCTTTGTTGCTCTAGCTGATCCATTCTGGTCTGCTTGTCCTTTCTAGTGGGAATGTTCCACCTCAGAAGGTTCTGAATGGAGCTTAGAATTCCACGTTGGGTCCTGTACACTACAAAGGCTCCGCAAGAAGCCTGTTTCACTTGGCAAGTTCTAGAACCCCTTTTTAGGTATTCTAGTGAGTTATAGACTGAAGACGGGCTTACAAGTTTTCTATAGTCATGTCTCCCGACATTCCTGTCTGTCCCACTTGTGTCTATTTTACAATAATAGACAAGGGAAACAGTATTCATAAGACAGTCAAGCATCTTAACGTTATGTCTTCTCTTCAGACTACGCCTGGATCCCTGTACCACAAAGCCCTATTGTTCCAAGGTTCCATTTAAAGCATGCAAACCTGCCTCAGAGGTCTACTATCTTCTTTGTTTTTCTACCCCCTTTCCTTTCTTGTGTATTGCCCTCCTCTGCACCCGAACTATGATGTGTCTACCCACTATCTTGGGCTCTACAGTTCCCTCCCTCTACTTCCCTGATTATTAATGTATGTTTGCAGCTCTTTCTCCTCATTTTGAGCTATGCCCCATCAGCAAATGAAAATCCTGAAAGCTTCGCTCCATTCACATCAATACAGTCAGCTGTACTTTGAGGAGGCAGCTCTTCCCCTCTCATATTTTGAGTGCCTTCCAAGCTGAGAGGCTCATTTTTCTGGCATTCTGTCAAACAGTGTTTTGTTCCTATTCATAAGATTTTCATAGAAAGCCAACCCTCCAGAAATGATCAGCCTTTCCTTCCTAGTCTGTCTTAGTCTGGAAGGCATGCTGAAACCTGTCCACCATGGGTGTTACCTTGTTGTTGTTTTTGTTAATTGCCATCTAGTGAGTACCGAGTCATAGCGATCCTATGCACAACAGAACAAAACAGTGCCTGGTTCTGCTCCAACCTCATAATCGTTACTTCGTTTGAGCCCATAGTTGTTGCCACTGTGCCAGTCCTTCTCATTGGGGGGGTCTTCCTCATTTTCTCCGACCCTTTACTTTACAAAACATGATATCCCTTCTCCAGGGACTTGTCCTTCCTGACAATATGTCTGAAGTAAGAGAGATGAAGTGTGGCCATCCTGGCTTCCAAGGAGCATTCTGACTGTATTTCTAACACAGATTGGGTGTTAACCTTGCTGATATTTTAAATACCAGGTGCACAGCCTCCAGCATCACAGAAACACTCAGGCTACCACAGTATAATAAACTGACACATGAACGGTGGGAGACACTTCTTGGTTTTACCAATATGATCCAGAGAGCAAGAGCCAGCCAAAACATAGGCTTCTGGAAGAATCTGCTGAGCCACTTAAATTTATGACTGGTCAGTTCAGAAGGTTATGAAAACTGTTTTGTGGGATCCCAAAGAAGTTAATCTTCATAGAATTTTTTTGATGGGCATGAGACTATTATGGAGGCTTATTATGAAGGTTAGAGTCCTGGTGTGGGGCTGTAGGATAAGCGCTGGACTGCAAGGTTATTTGAACTGCGAGGTCAGCAGTTTGAACTCACTCACCATTCCTTGGAAGTCTTATGCTGGGTTGCTATGAGTCGGGATTGACTCGATGGCACTTAACAACAACAACAGTTCTGAAGATGTGTCTGGTATTTTCAGTAGCCTCATAAGCATGTGAAAGTGGGACAATGAAAAGGGAAGACCGTAGAAGAATTGATGCATTTGAATTACGGTGTTAGAGAAGAGTATTACAATCACTATGGACTGCCAGAAGAACAAACGAATCTATTTTGTAAGAAATACAACCAGAATGCGCCTTAGAAGCCAGAATGCTGAGACTTCGTCTTCAAGTATATTATCAGGAGGACCGAATCACTGGTAAAGCGGACGGTCAATGAGATGGATTGGCACAGTGGCAATAAAAATGGCCTCAAATGAAACGATGATTTTGAGGATGGCATAGGACCGGACAGTGTTTTGTTCTTTTGTGGCTAAGGTTACTGTGAGTTAGAACTGACTCTCCGGTCTCCAGCAACAACAGTTATGAAGACATTTTCAGGAAATGAAAGCAGCATTGTTGAGATAAAGTCTAGGAAAATTGCAACGAGGAATTTTTTTTTCTGTCACAGCAATGCACTTTTTCATTTTTTCCAAGGACTGCCCTCAGAGAATTTCATTGAGAAACCTTACCCCGTATGCCTTACCCTTTCAGACTTCCTTTTGTTTCCCAAAACTAAAAAACATTGAAGAGAAACATTTTAATCCCTCGAGGATGCCAAAATTACTGTTTTTGATATGTGTAAATTGAAGATCACCAGCCGCTCCTCGGAAACCCTGTACTGGGTAGCTAGTAAGTTGAAATCAACTCGACGGTACTTCAGAACAAAACAAATTGAAGATCACAGAATTCTTCATGGAGTGGTCAGAGAGATGGGAATGCTGCCTTCAGAAGTATGTAAACTTCTATGAGGATTTGTCAAGAAACAATAGCTTCACATGTTGATATTTTTGTTTGATAATAGTTTCTATAATTTTCTAATCATATTTTAGTACATGTTTTTGAATACATGTTTCTTTGTACTACAGTAAGGCTTAGAATGAAGTAGCATGTTGGAATCACCTGGAAAACATAAAAATATGAACCAGAAAGAAAAAAACGAGAACACACAAATATATAGTAAACCTAGTCCAGATTAATAAATTTAGAATTTCATTTGTAGTTTTAGGTGTAGCTTCTGAAATCAATATTTTATAATGCTTCATAGGAGTCCTGATATTGTGTTTTAGGCTAAGCACTGGATGACTGCTAATCTTAAAATCAGCTCCTCTGAAACCCTTTACATGAACGCTGTGAGTCAGAACTGACTTGACTGCACTTAACAACAAAAACAACAGAAACTCTAATATGAGGCCGGAAGGAGGACCCCTCTTTCTTTCTTAGGTCATTTGGTAAAGAGTAAGTGTTGTAAGGCTTCTGAGTGTGTGTGGAATCATTGTGACACATATAAACAAAAGTAATATGGATTGTGTTTTGTTTGGAGAACTGCTAAGCTTTCCAGATATCTGATTTTAAAACTAAAATCGTAGCATGGCATCAGTAAACAGGATTAATTAGCAATAAATATCAGCACTGTTTTATGGACAGAGGCACAATGTTGACTGGAGGGAGAGGAAATGAGACCATGAACACGACTGCAACAGGAGTTGTGTGGGGGCACAATCCCATCTTGTGGCCTGTGAGAATAGTGCTGCTCCAGATTGAAAGTGGTATTCCCTCCTGCAGCTAATGGCACTTTCTTTTTGATGACACTTTACCTATAGGAACTGGGGCACAAAAGTCTTTCCCTCCTAGCCTTTTGCTGCCTGACCCTGTTTATTATAGTTATTAGGTGTCATTGAGTCAGTACCGACCCATAGCAACTTTATGCACAGCAGAACAAAACACTTCCCGGTCCTGGGCCAACCTTACTATAGTTGCCATGCTTGAGTCCATCGATGTTGCCCTTGGTCAGTCCATCTCACTGAGGGTCTTCCACTTCTCTTATTCTCCACCTTACCAAACATGATATATTTCTCCAGTGAATGGTCCTTCCTGACAATATGTCCAAGGTATGAGAGACGAAGTTTGGCCATCTTGGCCTCCAAGGAGCACTCTGGCTACACTTCTTCCAAAATGGATCTGTTGGTTCTTTTGACAGCCCATGGCACATTCAGTATTCTCCTCCTACACCATAACTCAAAGGCATCAATTCTTCTGTGGTCTTCCTTATTCACTGTCCAGCTTTTGCATGCATATGAGGTTACTGAAAACACCATGGCTTGGATCAGTCACACCGTAGTCCTCAAGCCGACATCTTTGCTCTTGAACACTTTAAAAAGGTCTTGTGCAGCAGATTTGCCTAATGCAATACGTCATCTGATCTCTTCTTCCGTAAGTGTTGATAATTGATCCAAGAAGAATGAAGTCCTTGACAACTTAAATCTTTTCTCCATTGATTAGAATGTTGTTTATTGGTTCAGTGGTGAGGATTTTTGTTTTCTTTACATTGAGATGTGTAATCCACACCAAAAGTTGTGCTCTTTGATCTTCATCAGTAAATGTTTTAAGTCCTCTTGACTTTTCAGCAAGCAAGGTTGTATCATCTGCATATCGCATGTTGTTAATGAGTCTTCCTCCAATCCTGATGCCATGGTTTTCTTCATATAACCCAGCTTCTTGGATTATTTACTCAGTATACAGGTTGAATGAGAATGGTGAAAGAATACAACCTTGTCGCACACCTTTCTTAATTTTAAAACATTCAGTGTTCCCATGTTCTGTTTCATCTCTTGGTCCAGAAGCAGATTCTACATGAGTACAATTAAGTGTTCCGGAATACTCATACTTCGCAGTGTTGTCCATAGCTTGTCATGATCCACACAATCAAAAGCCTTTGCATAGTCAAGATCCATCGGACATCAGCAATGATATCCCTCTTTCCACGGCCTCTTCTGAATCTGTCTTGAACCTCTGGATGTTTTCTGTCAATGTATGATTGTAGCTGTTTCAGTATTACCTTTAGCAAAACTTTACTCTCATGGGATATCAAAGAGATAGTCTGATGATTTCCGCATTGCATTGGGTCACCTCTCTTTGGGATGGGCACAAATAGGGATCTCTTCCAATCAGTCGGCCTGACCCTGTAGCCTGTCATTAATGTTTTCACACTCTGTGTAGGAATCCCTGCTTTTGTAGCCCCGGTTACTTCTGCCAGATCTGTCTCCACTGTATCTTAGCTGTTCAGCCTTATCATTATAAACATGTTTGTTGTTGTTATTAAGTACCATGGAGTCAGTTCCAACTCATAGTGACCCCGCTCAGGGTTTCTGAGGCTGTAAATCTTTACGAGAGCAGAACGCCTCATCTTTCTCCCATGGAGCTGCTGGTAGTTTCAAACTGCTGACTTTGAGGTTGGCAGCCCAACTCGTAACCGCTACGCTACCAGAGCTCCTTAGTTTGGAGCACCTCAAATTACTCAGTCTCAGTGAAGTAATGAAAATGCCTTGGAGTCAGAATTAGATTTTACCTCCTTGCTTTAATACTTCTGTGTCAAGTTATCTGTTTTCTTCACACGGAAAATCATATTACTGACCTAGAGATGTTATGAGTTGATGAGTTATTACATGTAAGGCAGTTAGTGGAGTGCTTGATGTCGACTAACCTTTCAAATATTCAGGTACATTTTGAATATCTTTTATGTGGCTGGACCTGTGTCAGGTTATTGTTGTTGTTGTTAAGTGCTGTGGAGTCGGTTCTGACCCATAGGGACCCTGTACAGGGTTTACGAGGCTGTAAATCTTTATGGGAGCAGAAAGCCTCATCTTTCTCCTGCGGAGCGGCTGGTGGTTTCGAACTGCTGGCCTTAAGGTTCGCAGCCCGATTCCTATAGATGCATTTAAATTATGTTGGCAAAGAATATGCAAAGTGTAATGGACTGCCAGGAGAACAAACAAAACTGGCTTAAGAAAGTACAGCCAGAATGCCTCTTAGAAAGGATGAGACTTCATCTCACATACTTTTATATCAGGGGGTACCAGTCTGGGAGAGGGACATCATGTTCAATAAAATAGAAGGTCAGCGAAAAAGAGGAGGCCCCCCAAGATGGATTGATACAGTGGCTGCAGCAGTGGACTCAGTAAGCGTCATTTGTGAGGCTGGTACAGGATTGGGCAGTGTATTAATTATTCTGTGGTATGGAGTTGGAGCCGATTCGAGGGCACCTAAAAACAACACAAATTTAGGTTGATGAATGCTGTTGATGAACTCACTGATCTGTGGCTGAAATCAAAGTGAGTGAGGAACGCTAGAAGACACAGGAGATTAGTGCATATATTTGAAGAAATCTTTGGTGGTTCCTATGTGTCCTGGTGTGGTGCTGTGGGATAAAGCACTAGGCCACAAGGTCAGTTTGAAACACAAGGTCGGCAGTTCAAACTTAGCAGCCGCTCCTTAGGAACAGTACAGGGTCCTTATGAGTCAGAACAGACTCAATGGCACTTAACAACAATGTGCAAAAAACAATGTTGACAGCCATGACCTGGCACAGTTTCACAAGAAGTTAGCAAAATTCTAACAAGGAAAAATAGTTCATTTAAGAAGGGCTTTAAAAATGTCATGGAAAAATTCCATTACTTTTTAATTCCATTTTCCACACACTTTTATTTTTTCTGGCATTCAAAATGTGAACTTTAATAACAAGCAGCAGGTCAACGTGGGGGGGTCTCCCAGGAATGAGAATGATGGAGCTGAGGCTGGAGGCACGGGGACTTCTGGTGTGGTGCTGTGGGTTAATGCACTGGACTGTCAGGTCCGTGGTTCAAGCTCACCAGTCACCCCTTGGAAACCCTATAGAGGGTTGCTATGGTTTGGAACCGACTCGATGGCCCTTAACAACAACAAAAAGGCCTGAAGGCAAGGAAGTAGTAGATCCTATTGAGGGTGGTGGTGCCCAACTCCACATAATTCTGTCTGTTTGCGGCCCTAAGACCCAAGATATAGCAGCAAGTGCAGCAGGTTGGGCCCCTGCCTCATCTGGAAGCTCCTAGCCAGGAATGTGACCAGGCAGGGCAGGCAAGCAAGCCAACGACTCTCTGGGTTCAGATGCGGGCGCTCTCCTCCCGCAGGTAGACATCCATGCCAATGCCTTGCAGGGACTTCAGTGTCAGGGAGCCAGCAAGGCACTCTGTGTAGGCCCATGATATGGGCAGCCTGAAGCTATAGCCGGGCATGGGTTCTGACTGGCCACCACTGAGCATGTCCAGGTGGCCAAAACCAGGGCTGATTTGGGGGCCCTGCTTATTGGCTTCAGCTGAAGTGAAGTGGTAGTCCATGGTCTGAAATCCTGATGACCAGATCGATACCATTGTTGGCGATGGTGCTGACCACATCTGGGACATTGTAGGGAGTGTTTAGGTGACTCTCCATCGTAGTCACTCCTCGGAAACCCTACACAGGATGGCTATGAGTTGAAACCGACTTGATGGCTTTTTCAGTACCATTGGTTCTTGATCCATGTGTTACCTCATGATATGCGTGAATGTTGATCAGTTCTGTTTGGTACAGTGACTCTGAATCTAAACTAGTGACTTGAAATCATTTAGAGTTGGTTGGTGTATTTATAGTAACTCTTCATAAGTTATGGTCTTTTTTTAATGGGGACAGGTTTCTACCTGTAAGGAGTGAGAGTTAGGGTTAGGGCTATGACTAGGCCTAGGAGTTAAAGAAACTCTGGTAGCAGAGTAGATTATGAGCTGGGCAGCTAACCACAAGGTCAGTAGTTCGAATCTACCAGCTGCTCCTTGGGAGGAAAATGAGGTTTCCTGCTCCCACTAAGTCTCAGCAACCCTGTAACAGGGTTGCTATGAGTTGGAACCGACTCAGTGGCACACAACCACCTCTACCAAGGAGAGTGTTTAGTGTTAGTGATTTGGTTAGGACTGGGAATAGTTTTAGGGGTAAGGGTTGGGCTAGTGGTAGGAGTAAGACTTGGTCTAGTTTCAACATTACAGTCGGGTTTATTAATTATTCATCCATTCATTCTTGAAATCTACTTGATTCCTTTTCGTTTGGAAGTTCTGTAACTACATTATTCCCTCTTTTTACTTTATGATTCTTGTTGCTACTTGTTCTCTGTTTTCAGTCTTGTAGATTTGCTTTTCTTTGAATACTTGCATATGTGGGTTCAGTTTAGGTGATAGTGTCATGTATGTTAGTCTCAGGTTGTTGTTTCTCTGGCCCAAGAATGCCCTTTAGTATTTTTTTGTAACTTGCTCTGTTGTTTTTGTTGTTGTTAAGTGCCTTTGAGTTAGTTCTGACTCGTGATGATTGTGGAGGTGTGCCATGGAGTTGGTTCCGACTCATAGCGATACTGTACAGGGTTTCCAAGGCTATACATTTTTATGGGAGCAGAAAGCCTCATCTTTTTCTCGCAGAACAGCTTGTAGTTGAAAACTGCTGATCTTGAGGTTAGCAGCCCGACTTGTAACCACTGTGCTACCAGAGCTCCTTGGTTCTGATTCATAGTGACCCTGTATATCATTGTCTTTCTTTTTTAAAGCTTTTATTATGAAATGAGTGGAGCAGCTGGTGGGTTTGAACTGCCAACCTTGTGGATACCAGTACAGTACTTCTTATCCTACAGTGCCACACCAGGGTTAGTCTTGCTTTCACAAATTTCTTTAATTTCTGTTTATCTGAAGATGACCTAATTTCACTGTCATATTTGATAGACAGTTTTGCTAGATGTAGGATTCTTGGCCCAGGACCGGGCAGTGTTTCCCTCTGTTGTGCATAGAGTCACTGAGTTGGCACCGACTCCATGGTACCTAACAACAACAAGGATTCTTGGTTGGCAAGTTTTTCTTTCATAGTTTTATGTGTATTATTGCTTTGACTTCTTACCTGCATGTTTTCTGCTGAGAAATCAGGGCTTTTGTCTTATTCGTTCTCCTTTGTAGGTAATTTTTCTTTTTTCCTGAGCTGCTCTCAGGATTCTTTTCTTATCTTTGGTTCTAAAAAGTTAGATTAGAATATGTTAGTATTTTTCTTTTGAAAGAGGTCTGTCATTGGAATTCATTAGCTTCTTGAATGACCATTTTCTTGTCTTTTATAATAATAGAAAAGTTTTCTTCCATCAACTTGTGGTCAGTATTCTTTGGTGTTTTTTTTTATCTCTTCCTGTTCTGGAATTCTAGTCCACATGTGAATTATTTCTCTTGATGGTATTCCACACTGATCTTAGGCTTTCTCTGGATCCTTTTGTTTGTTTGTTTTTCTGATTATTCCTCTAGCAGATGAAGATTGAGAGATTCCTTCAAGGTCAATAATTTGGCCTTCCATTGATGATTTTGTATGAGCCCCATTTTTTTTTTTTTGTCCACTTATTTTTGTCAGTTTCTTGAATTCATCTAAAGTTTTACCCATATTTTCCTTGAGTTCATTTGCAGTTTCCTTGATAATTCTTTTAATCCATTGAAGTTGCCCTATTAGCATTGTTTTAATTTCAGGTAGTTCTGATATAATTTCCGGTATTGATATTTTCTGACTGTGCTTTTGGTCACCATTTGTCATGTGTCTTCATGTAAGCTGAAGTTTTCTCCAAGGCACTGTCGTGCTGTATTTATAGTTGATTGATGATCTGTCATTGTATTCTCAAGTTCTCACCACCTGTCTACTGGTGGATGCAGTAGAGACCAGAAGTGTGAAAGCGGTTCTGGGCTCACTGTGTAACCTACTTCAGGGCAGATTCATGCACTTCCAGGAACAGGGGTGCTATGTCTGGTGTCTGACTCCAGGTAGACCAGAGGCTGTAAAGGATGGGATGCCATTTGTTCACTGGTTTGGCGATGGCGGTGACCAGCCCCTGGGTAACAGTTGGGTCCGGAAACAAGGCAGAACTGTACCCACTTGCCGCCAACCTCAAGCTTTGTCCTGTATCTGCAGGCCACTGTATCGAACTGCCCACAAAAGCCCAAGATGGCCATGCCATTCCACGCCTGCCCACAGTCTGCTTATTTTCTTGTCTCTGGCTGCTCCTGTTCAGCCTTCCCTTGCATTCGGCACTCAGACCACTGCTTTATCCTATCCCCTGATGCTCAGGGTTCTAGGATCACCTTCAGTATCTGTTTCATTCAGTCTCCTGGGCGTTTGATGCACAGGCTCAGCTCAGTGCATCTTCCTGTTCAGCCATCTTGCCCTGGCTTCCTCTGTTGTATTTTTTAAATGTGAAATAACTTTCTTTAGTAGAGAGAGAAGTTGAATGGAGCTAAGTAGTTCTGCTCTCTTTTTATTGACAGCATCAATACTATTGATCATTCATGAGCACTTTTTACTTGACAAGCCTTGTGTGACGTATTTTCTGTACATTATCTCATTCTTAGTAGTGTCAGCAATGCTAAGAAATAGCTTCTTTTTGTAAAACAGAAGTCTGGTGTTTCAGAAGATGAAGATAAAATAGCTTTCCCAAGGTTACTAAAAGCAAATGATGGACCTTAGGGTTAGACCATACTTGTATGACTCTAAAACCTCTTTGTGTGCCTTTCACGAAGTGGAGAGGCCCTTTATTTAAGAATCTGTGAAGTTTGTGCACCTGTTTCATTTCACTGCATTGAATGAAGATCTGCAGGTCATGTCAGTTGGTTCTCCTCTATAATAAGCAAATTCCCTGACTGATTGCTTATTAACCTTAAAAGATCTGTGTTGTATCCATGTGATGTAGTTTTGTGTCTGGTCATCACTCATCATTTTAATTCTTATTTGAGTTACTGATATGAAAGTAATTTCCTCATTATTAAAAGCAAACACACAAGCTTTGGAGTTTGACTGGGTTTAAATCTCTTGACTCAATCACTTCATTAGTAAAGTGGAGCATCAGCGAGGAAGAGGAAGGCCCTCAACTGAGGGATTGACACAGTGACTGCAACAATGACCTCTAATACAGCAAACGCTGTGAGGATGGCGACAGAACCAGTAGTGCTTGATAGCATCTAACAATAACCCTGCTACCTAGGGGTGTTACCTTTGGCTATGTATTTAATTTTCTTTGCCCCAGCTTTTTTAACTGTAAGATGACTATAGTAATTTATAAGGTTGTGCAGGTTATATGATTTAATGTTGTTGTTAGGTGCCATTGCATCTGTTCCAACTCTCAGCGACCCTACGCCCAACAGTATGAAACACTGCCGGGTCCTGTAGCATCCTCATATTGTTGTTATGTGGGAGCCCATTGCTGCTACTACTGTGTCAATCCATCCTGTGAGGGTCTTCCTTTATTCCACTGACCTTCCACTTTACCAAGCCATAGTATTCTTCTCCAGGAACTGGTCCTTCCAGATGATATGTCCAAAGTATGACAGATGAAGTCTTGACATCTTGGCTTCTAATGAGCATTCTGACACAGATTTGTTTGTGCTTCTGGCAGTCTATAGTATTTTTAATATTCTTTTCCAGCACTGCAATTCAAATCATTGATTCCTTATTCATTGTCCAACTTTCACATGCATATGAGACAATTGAAAATACCAAGACTTTGGTTGGATCAGGTGAACCTTAGTCCTCAAACTGGTATCTTTACTCTTGAATACTTTACAGAAGTCTTTTTCAGCAGATTTGATTTCTTGACTGCTGCTCACGTAAGTGTTGATTGTGGGCACTGAAAGCCAGCTTCAGTCTTTTCTCCATTTATCATCATGTTATGTAGTTGTCCAGTTGTGGGGTTTTTGTTTTCTTTACATTGAGGTGTGATCCATACTGAAGGTTGTGATCTTCATCAGTAAGTATTTTAAGTCTGATCTTCATCAGTAAGTATTTTAAGTCTGATCTTCATCAGTAAGTATTTTAAGTCTGATCTTCATCAGTAAGTATTTTAAGTCCTCTTTCAAGGAGCAGCTATCCTGTGCATATGGTATATTGTTAGTGAGTCTTCCTCCAATCCTGATGCCAGGGAAAATCATGTAGAATCATTAGAATACTGCCTGGCAATACATGTAGCCTGTTATTATTAAATGATTATTAATTGTCGTTTCTATCAAGAATGCTTTTGTTTTAAATGGAATACCAATCAATACAGCACTAATAAACATTAGACTCATATTTTCCATCTGAGAACTTTTCATTAAATCATTGACCATTGCCTTTGTTTTCAGTGATCCCATCAATAATATTAATTAACTCAGAACTTTAAGCTTATCAGGTCATGAGTTTATATTGAATCATAATAATAGAGCTATTAATAAATATGGGATATCAAGTACTGTACTGAGCATTTTACATATTAATTACTTTATTTGTAAGAATCAGCTTTTAAATTAATCATCTGCTCACCCATGTGACATTTATCTTTTGAAGTGTTATATGAGAGACTAATATATTCCATTATGTTAAAGCTGTGTATTCACTACAAGATATTTTATGTTTGCTTTTTTTTTTTCTTAAATGTTTTATTGTGAATTATATGATAGTTTACATGGAGAACATTAGTTTTACATTCATTCTATCGTATATCGTTTCAATGCCATGGTTACAATCCTCTCCATGCATCGTGAACTAACCAAAGGGTATACCCTGCAAGTCTGCCCCCACAGCCCCACAGTCCCTCTCCCTCTCTGGATCTAAAGTCCTCAGCTGCTCCATTGCTCCACGTCATCGTCTCTGCCTCCATCTTATGCATCACTACTTCTCTGGGTAGGGTCCCGCTCTCCGCTCTTCTCCGTTGATGGTCCTAGGGACCTCTGCTCCTAGACTGCAAAGTTAATCACTCCTCTCCTTGCTATAAAACATCTACCTTTACATTTCCAACCCTCACAAATAGTCTTGATAACAGTTATTCACTACTGTATCACAAGAGACCTGTCTGCATTTCATGTCATCAGCCCTGCCTAGACAGATTAGATACTACTCACTGGAGATTGTACCTTCCCCCACGCCCCTTGAATCTAGATTCCCTCTTGAAAGCTTGTAAGCCAGTCACTTCTTGCCTTTGTAGCCCCCACCCCCCTATTTTGGGTAGCCAATGTCCAAGTTGCCCATCCCTGTCTACTCTGTGTGTGCAGGGGGTGGGGATGATTCTTGCTGTAAGAACTTGTTCCCTCTTTTGAGCTACTGTTTCCATAGGTATAGGTCAAGTTCATCAAATTGTATCAGAATACTTTTTTTTCCTTCTTCTGGTTCAACTCTGATCATCCAGTCATTGAAACCAGGGTAAGTGGGTATTTTCTGCAAGTGTGGGTGTTTTTTGTGCATATGCTGTCTCTTCTTTTCAGCTGGATGCTTCATTCTCCAGTCTAGTCCTCTGTGGCTATGTCACTGACTCTGGACCCAAGAGTCCCCAGGTCTTGCCACACTGCTGGCCAACCAGGTCTTCACTCGGGTTCACAGAAGTCTATATTGAACATTGTAGGGCTTAGCTCGCCGCTTCATTGCTGTTTTTCCTCAACGAGCGTGGTCACCAATCAGAGCATGTATTCCCATTGAGTCTTAGTCTTTGAAGGGGGTTTGCACTGAGGGGTATATTTGCTTTTAGATGAGGAAAACTAGGTAGTATTTGAGCTTGTTATCTTTGTGTTTGGGCCACCAACCAGATTCTACTGAATACATGTTCCCATTGTTACTTTCTATGGCTAATGAGATGAGATGGTTGGCCAGGAAGGCAAGTTGAAAATTTGTCAGAGTGTTTTGCTTTTAGGTGTTCAGAACACTGAGGTTTTTGTTTCTGGTTCTTTTGTTTGCTTCTTAAGTTTTTATTGTGAAATGAGTGATAGTTTACATGGGAGAACATCAGCTTTGCATCATCATTCATGGTAATGATAACACTCTCCTCCATGCATCTAATTCAACAGTATTTGCTTCCATTTCCTGTTTTTGTTTTTAAATTTTGGTGGGGGTGGGGGTGATCTACACAGTGTTTCTGTTTTTTAATGTCAGTATTAAGGAGTTCTGGTAGCGTAGTGGTTACGAATCGGGCTGCGAACCTTAAGGTCAGCGGTTCGAAACTACCAGCCGCTCCGCGGGAGAAAGATGAGGCTTTCTACTCCCGTAAGGATTTACACCCTCGGAAACCCTGTACAGGGTCGCTATGGGTCGGAACCGACTCGACGGCACTTAACAACAACAACATTACATCATTGAGGTCAGCACATTATCTTCCTTGTAACAAAGATTTACAGAGCACTTTCTCAATAATAACTTCAGGATATGGAGGCATTGTTTGATTGGCTGAAAGAACTCCTGGGTCCCAGAACTCCTTGAGGAGTTGATTGGCTGCTTAGTCATGAGTTCTGTATGTTGCCATTTTGACATACATATACCATCTTGAATATTGACATACAAAGGTTAATACGTTGATCGATACTGCAATCTGGCCTGCAATATGAGTTTTATGCTAAAGAGATTAACTGTACATGTAGATTGTGTGAGTTTTATTATTTATGTAAGGGTGAAGGAAGTGATTTATAAGAAATTTGGTTAATCCATTGTATAATTTTGTGGTTTTACAAACTCATTAGAATGATTTATTTATTTTTGTTTGAAATAAAGGAAATAAAAGCTGTAAGAATTAGTTTTAAGCTTCTTTCTGTATTTTCTTTTAGGTGGTATTAAAAATAATCAAACATTATCAAGAAGAAGGACAAGGAACTGAAGTTGTTCAAGGTGTGCTTTTGGGCCTGGTTGTAGAAGATCGCCTTGAAATTACCAACTGCTTTCCTTTTCCCCAGCATACAGAGGATGATGCTGATTTTGATGAAGGTAAGGGTGTTTATCTTAATTGTCTCTTTGTAGTATTCACAAACAGACATTAATAGCAGTATCACTAAAAGCTTGGGTGATCCGTTAACTAGGATTTTCTATTAAGGCAGACTTAATTCACTTAATTTATGCTTTTCTTAGAAAAATCACGTAGATTTTATGAATTGAAGATTTATTTCATAAACTTCACTACTTTGGCCTTTACGTGTTTGGAATTGTGATTCTGATCTCTCTTAAATTGCAAAGCTGAGTTTTCTATTATGAAATTGACTTGCTGAGTAAGTTCCATTGTGAAGGATAGGCATTGTCATTGTGTCTGTCATCCATTCCATTCTATAGTTAGTATTCTGACCCAGTCAGTGTTGAAGAAGAGATGAATTGAGCTGCCTACCTCAGGAAAAAGACTAATTAAAGATTCTCATAATAACTTGAACATGCAGGATACACGGATTATATTCTTGCTAAGGTTAAATAACTGAGGAATTTATTGCAGTTTGGCCTGCAAATCAGTTTTGTATTAAAGTAATACCTCTAGAAACCAAAGCTACTTGTGTGTGTGTGTGTGTGTGTTTAATTAAAAAAAAAAAACAAAAACTTTTGTGTGGTGTGCATTTTTTTCCCTTTTTGTTTCTTCTCTTCTGGTTTCTCCTTTTTAATTTTTCTTATTGATCATACTCTTTCTTTCTTTTTAGTCTGAATTACTATAGTATTTCTGTCTCAGGCAGGATTAAGGTTGAGTTTTCTCATCAGTTAGCACTGGCAGTGTTAGTCAGAAGTAATGGTTTTAGAGCTGGAAGATTGTTAGTTTCTGTACTTTACAAGCAAGGAGTTTGAGAAGTGAAGTGATTTACTCATTTATTAGGTTAGAGTTACTATTGGAAGAAGAATCCATTCTAGAGTACTATAAATTCAGTCACAATTTTCCTAGGTAGTAAATTGTGTTTTATAAAAATTTAAATGTAGAATATGAAGAAGAAAGACTGCTGAGTGCAATTACAATACCATGAACAAAGCAAATGGTATTATTAACTCTTAAGTATTGATCATTGGAAGTTACCTTCTCCTACAGGTTAGGGGTAATTGACCAAGATGTGGTTGCTCTAGCTTGCACTCTGAGAAGCTTATTAAAAATGATATAGCAACATTTATAGCTAAAACTTAACCTTTGCCTAAAGTAATAAACAAAGAGCCCCAGCGTTGCATGCTGTGGCCTTTCTGCACATGGTCCTATCCTCTTTTGTTACTCTAGACAGTTGGAGTTCATATCAGTCTCCTCTTCCAGATTAGGAAAACTGATGCTTACTTTGTTAATAACTTGTCTAAAATCACCTAACTAGGGAATTGGTAGAATAGCATTGGAAATCTGCAATGGCTTGGGTACAAATGCCGTGATTTTTTTCATGGTACTAGGTTGCTTGTAGACATTTCCAGCCAGTGATTATAGAGTATTGAGTGTTGATCATCACTGTTTGGTATCTGGAATCTGCTTTTTGCATAAAACAGATTTGCTAAATTAGTTTTGATTTTGGTTTATCTTTAGAGACTAATTGGAGTGCCATTTTTGTTATACATGTGAAAATCTAAGATAATACGTACCCTGTACTTCTACATTGCCTAATAAAGTCGATTGAAATTTTTTTTCTTACCTAATACATTATTTTTTACATAAGTTACCATTAGGTTTTTTTCAAACCTCAAACCTCAATAAAAACTAGATTTCTCATTATATGGCTATATTTTAGAATAGTTCACATGTTGATTGCTTTAAATCATGCTAAAGAGCAGATGGCACAACCTTCCTTGCTGATAATGAAAGAGGACTCGAAGCACTTGCTGATGAAAATCAAAGACTGTTGCCTTCAGTATGGATTGTTGTTGTTAAGCGCTGTCAAATTGTCTCTGACTGTTTGTGACCTGTGTAGGGTTTCCGAGGTGGTAAACCTTTTGGAAGCAGAAAACCTCATCTTTCTCCCAGGGAGCAGCCGGCGGATTTGGAGTACAGTGCCTGCCCTACAGAGCTGCTGTACTCTAGGCGTATAGTTTACACCTCAGTAGAATGAAAACAAAATCATCACAGCTGGACCAATAAGAACATCATGATAAATGCAGAAAAGATGAATTTGTCAAAGCTTTCGCTTTACTTTGATCCACAATCAACATCTATGGACATAGCACACAAGACATAAAATGACATAATGGCATTGGACACATCTGCTGCAAAAGATCTCTTTAAGGTGTAAAGCAAAGATGTCACTTTGAGTACTAAGGTGTATCTGACCCAAGCTGGTATTTTCAGTTGCCTCATAAGACTGCGAAAGCTGGACAGTTAATAAGAAAGACTGAAGAATTCATGCTTTTGAATTACGTTGTTGGTGAAGTACATTGAACATACCATTGACTGCCAGAACAACAAACAGATGTTCTGGAAGACGTCCATTGAGAATTCTCCTTGAAAGTGAGGATGGAGAGAGATTTGTCTCACATGCTTTGGACATGTTAACAGTAGGGACCAGCCCCCAAAGAAGGACATCATGCTTGTTAAAGTAGCGGGATAAACAAAAAAGAGAAAGACATTCAAGGAGAGGGTTGCCACAGTGGACTCAAGTACAGCAGTGATTGTGTGCAGGACCAGACGGTGTTTTGTCCTATTGCACATCGAGTCTGTATGAGTCCAAGTGGTTCAATGGCACCTAGCAACAAGTAACAAAGACCTGAATTGTTTGCTTCTGCTTTTCAGTTATTTTATGCCCACTAAAAGTAATATGGGAGTCCTGGTGTGGCGCTGTGGGCTAATGCGTCAGACTGCAAAGCCGTTGGAATTGCAAGGTTGGCAGTTCAAGCTCACCAGTGTCTCCTTGGAAACCCTATACAGGGTCACTATGGGTTGGAACCGACTTGATGCCACTTAACAACAACAAAAGTTATATTGGAGTCCTGGTGTGGCGCTATGGTCTAATGCATTAGACTGCAAAGTCGTTTGAACTGCAAGGTCTGTGGTTCAAGCTCACCAGCCGCTCCTTGGAAACCCTATATAGGGTTACTATGGGTCAGAATCGACTTGACGGCACTTAACAACAACAACAAAAGTTATATTACTGGTGTGGTGCTGTAGGACTGCGAATCACAAGATCCATAGTTCAAACTCACCAGCGGCTCCTCAGAAGCCCTGTACAGGGTCACTGTGAATCGGAACTGACTCAACGGCACTTAACAACAATCACAACAACATAAGTTATATTGGAGCCCTGGTGTGTCACTGTAGGATAAGCTCTGGGCTATAAGTCGGTTTGGTTGCAAGGTTGGTGGTTCAAACTCACCAGCTACTCCTTGGAAACCCTATATAGGATCACTATAAGTTAAAACCCACTCGACAGCACTTAACAACAACAAAAGTTATATATTTTCATTCTGTTGTGTGTAGAGGTGCTGTGAGTCAGAACTGACTTGATAGTACCTAACTACAAAATAATATATATTAAGGGAAGGATCTTCTCTTCTATTCATATTATGCAAGTAAAAAACCTAGTTTTTAATTGTTGTTAAGTGCTGTTGAGTTGGTTCCAACTCATGGCCACCCTGTATAGGGTTTCCAAGGCTTTCTAAAATCTTTGGGGGAGCAGAAAGCCCCATGTTTCTCCCACGGAGCAGCTGGCGGGCTCGAACCTCAGAGTTTGTAGTTTGCAGTTGAGTGCCTATTGTATGGAACCACTGAACTCCCCATTTTTTTAAATAACGTTTCATTTCTTAACTTAATGATGTATTTGAAGTTGCTTAGGCTTTCTTTTTGTTGTTTGTATTTGATGCCTTAATTAAACGGAAAACTTTAGCCTGGTCCAAAAGTCAAATGTTAATTTGAGCTTTAAATTAGAGATTAGGAAACTTTTGTAATTGGAATTTTATTGGAACACTGTCCTGCCCATTGGTTTATGTATTTTCTATGGCTCTATTCCTGCTACAATGAGAGAATTATAACAGACTGAATGGACCTCCTGGTATGGCGCTCTGGGATAATGCACTGGACCGCAAGGTCGTTATGAACTACAAGGTGGGCAGCTCACATTTACCAGCCATTCCTTGGTAACCCTATTCAGGGTCACTATGAGTTGAAACCAACTTAACAGCATGTAACAACAACAACCCTAAAATTTTTACTGTTTGGCCCTTTAGGAAAGTCTGACAACTATTTCATATATCACTTTCTCTTACTCTGGTTGTTTTCCCTCGCTTTTGTAAGGTTAAAACATTAGCGATCGGTCTCTCTTCATTCTAAGTCAATGGTGTTTTGGTTGTTGTCTCTTCCTTTTAAATAAGGCCTTTAACTTTGACTGTAATGTTGAGTCCACCATGCATTGTGGGCACTGAGAGGAAATTATTGATATTATAGGGTGTTTGTTTCACTGGAACAGTTGAAAGTATCAGAATAGGCAGACTTGCCTCAATTTTATTGTTTTTCAGTAGTTGTCTAGGGACCTATCTGTAGCTCATAAGGGAAGAAATCCTTAAAGGTCATGGTTACATGACCAGACATGGGAAGGAGATGCTCTGAGCCCTGTTGGTGCAGTGTGAACCTGCCCAGCCACTCTGCTCCGGTGAAGATTACAGCCTAGGAAACTGTGCTGCATAGTCCTACATTGTCATAGGAGGTTGTGTTGAAATCAACCCGATGATAAAAAATGAGGCCCAAAAACTTGGCTAAGAATTCCAGTTCTGTACTTCAGAGCTATATGACATGAAATGATTTAACTTCTCTGGTGGTGGTATGGTAGTTAACCATAAGGTCAGTGGTTCAAACTCACCAGCTGCTCTGCTGGAAAAAAATGTGTCAGTGTGCTTACCTAAGACTTACAGCTTTGGAAATCCTAAGGGGCAGTTCCACTCTGTCCCATATAGGGTCACTGTGAGTCATAATTGGTCTCATTGGCAGTGGGTGTTTAGTTTTGTAATAGTTTTCATTTAGCACATATTAGTAAGTGAGCACTTTAAAAACGGCAAAGAAGGATAATTTCCTCATAAGATTAACTTGTTGGTAGTAGTGCTACCTTGGATTATGCTAGGATAGTTTGATGATTCACTACCTAGAAAACTATTTAGCATGAAATTGCTCTCCATTAATTTATAGTTTGTTTTTATAGATGTGGTAAGTCCTGTGAGAGGTTTAAATCTTTGTACACTTTTATAATGCAGAATTTATTTTCTAGTTGAAAGTGAGTAACTGCTTCCATTAGCGAATATGTTCTCTTAAAAACTGAGTAGAAAAACTCATATTAAAATTCCCATTAGGGGGCACTATTACCAAGCTTAGGAGAACAAGAGACTAATTTGTTTTCTCAGACATGCAACCCGAGGCTTGCAAAAACGGAAAAATAATTTTATCTGATAAGATTCAGATACTGTTTTATACAGCTGAATTCCTTAAATATGTTATAAAGTGCACTGAATTAAACACAGATCCAATAACTCACTGTCTTGTTTTCAACAGACTAAATCAGTTTAATATTGCAGGTGATATAAGAAGCTTACTTTATTCTGCATTAATGCTTAATCCATAATTTTACATTTGGAGTGTACACATTTTTTATTTTGCCCTGTAATATGTAAGTTGGTCACTAAGGGTGAACCTTGACCTTCAAAATAGGTTTATGTTCAAAATGAAGTATGAAGACTGGATTGCACTTCTAAAATGCAGTAAGCAGGATGAAATGATGCCTAGTGGACTCATTATGAATGTGTACAGCGTGTGTGATTACTGAACAGATTCCACACATGGAACTAAAGCACGTGTGTGCATGCACACACATATAGACACACACACAACGTTTAGCTTTTGTGTTCATTTTCGTCAGGAAAAATTGTTATTGTAAAATTATTTTTTGTTATACACGTTTCGTACAAGAGCAAGAAATACTTATATGGTTTGTTCTGCACAATTATTTTTCTACTGTTAAGCTTTCAAAAGCAAAGCAGTACTGTAGAATCTTAAACAGGCTTTTCAAAGGCTAAAATATGAATGGCCAAAATTAATTAAAATAAAGGATATATTCAGGATAAGTTTTCAAAGCCTAGGTGTTATTTTTTATCACTGTTTTTGGAAAGAGTCTTTAGGTTTGGAAAACTATATTATTTGCAGTGCTCTCTAGGTATGTAAGCCATATTTTCATTACAGAAAATCTCTGCTTAATTGCTTGTTTCTTGAAGTCTCACCTTTCTTCTGTTTATTCTTAGTTTACCTGCAGCCTACACACAGGGCAAAACTGCTTGAAATTTAGCTGTTGGGTAGGTTACGATTTTGGCTTTGTATTTCTTTTGAGTTCGGGGTAGAGTTGAGTCAGGACAGAGAAAGCTTTTTATAGTCTTTAGACAGAGGGACACATTTAGTGAAGAGAGAGGATTTTTTTTACTTATTTTGTATTATCCCTTGTTGGTATGAATAGCCTGTAGTTATTGAGGTCTGTTTCACAGGTTCCTTTAAAATAAAAGTCTTGTTTCTTTTGTTGTTTTCTTTAAAGAACTTTTCTTAGTAGAAATATTGAGGGGAAACTATATGAAGGGCTTCAAAGAGTTTGTGGAAAAATTCCATTACCTTCCAAATCCATTTGTCCATGACCTTTTTGAAGCCCCTTTTGTGTACACATGTACATACATACAGTTTTGGATTTTTCTTTGAATGTGTTAGAGTGAAGTTAGAGGAGGACTATCTTGAGGGATGAGTTTTACCTATAGATCTCAACTCATTAAGTGGAGAAATGATAATATGTTTCAAATATGTCAGAAAAACAAATGAGTCCACAGTAATTCATCTCAACCTTTCTCTAGCAAATTACATTGAGTAGGTGGTAAAAAAGATATAAAGATACCAATTTAGGGTTACTGCCTTGAACGATTTTAAGTGGGAGAGACAAGTATGTAAATCAAGGTTGTGAAAGGAGTTGTAGAAGCCCAGAGTGGAGTAGGAAAAAATGATGGGAACACCTAGATATGTGCTGCTAATCTCTTTAGGGGATGACTTCATTCTTCACAGGGAGATGGAGTTGGATTTTGTAGGGAGATGTCAGTTACAATTTTAAATAGTTGTTAGAGAAGTTATAGCTTGTGAGATTGTTCCATTTCTAACTGCTCACATTTCTGGACCCTCATCAATAATCTAAGCGTCTCTGGAAATAAAGAGCAAAGCTATTTACCAAGAAGAAGAAAAAAAAAAAAAAAAAAAAAAAAAAAAAAAAAAAAAAAAATGGTGGAGGTGTACTGTGGAGTCAGTTCCGACTCATAGGGCTGCTGGTGGTTTCAAACTGCTGACCTTGAGGTTAGCAGCCCAACTCATAACCACTACGCTGTTGGAGCTCCAAATGTATATATGTGTGTGTGTGTGTGTGTGTATATATATATATATATTTTTTTTTTTTTCAATTTGGAACTTTTATAGGTTAGAAATAATTATTATTCTTGATGATACTTTTCAAATGTTGGTACCATTTTGCTATCCTGATAGAGAAGCTGTTTTTGACTAAAAAGCTTATTTTAGGAGTGAAAGTTTTCCTGACAGTAGTAGTACTTTGTTACCCATACTGCAGTTCTCCTTAAAATATTTATTAAATGGTATATATTTAATTAAATATTAAATATTTCATTTAAAATGAAACATTGTGTAGGCGGGTAAGGAAAGAGACTGCACACTGAATTATGATCTAAATTCCCCGGGTACTGTCTGTTGTTATTCATGGTAGTATTTTGAAAATGCTAAGCCATTCACATTATTGATTTACTGCCACATATTCAGGACAATGAACTTTAGATGATTGCTCACTTAAATTATTTTGATCACTTAGAAAGCCTAAAGTTGGAGATTTTGGAACATAAAAATCTAAAATTTTCTTTATATGCTTAGTTTTGGTTTTACTAAGAGGATTAGAGGAGATGAAGTTAAACCCAAATATAAAACATCACTCTAATTTTTTTGTGTTCTTTCACTTGGAGAGTCTAGAGAATTTCATTATAAGAAGAGCATGAGCTTCTTTTTAAAAACCTAAAAAAGTTTTTGTCCTTGAACTTCATGTTTTAAAATTTATTAAAAAAAAAAAACAAACAAAAAAGTTGAAAAACCCCTTGCATGGAAAGGTATACTATTGAAAATGTGGTCAAGGTAAAAGATTTTTCTTCTTAAAGAAATTCAAACGAAGTGCTTTACACTATCCCTTCCCCTGGTCCCCAAAGCATAAGTACTATGGTTTGGCAAGAAGCCAAGTAAAACCTGTTCAAATTTTGTGCAGACTTAAAGTAATACTTTAAGATTTGAAAATTACAGGTGGATACAGTGCTTAAATAGTATTTAAAATTCCTAAGTTTCCCAAGTCTAAAAATATAATCCTTAAAAGACTATTCCCAGTGGTGTAACTTTTAATTGAATAAAAATTGTCTTACTGTTGAACCACAATAACTTTTGGTAAAGATATTTGAATTTATTACTAAACCTTAAGGTAATAATCATTTAAAATGAACTGTGCTGGCACTAATTAAAATGTCAAAAAGCCATGATTACATTATATAACCAAAGGCCATTGCTATTTCTAGTTCCCCAAAAATGGTCCTAAACCAACACAGTTCAAGCTTACTTCCTATTGTGCCTTGGAGAAGTGCTTCCCAGCTTGACTCCCCCAAGACAATGTATTCGCTGATCTGTAAGGTTTAAACACAATGTATTTATTATCATTAGATTTGATGTTTGGGTGTTAATGCAGAAGTTTTTGAACTTCCCTTTATAGGAACACAATGATAGTGTAACCATTCCCAAGAAAGGGTATTCTATCTATTCTTCTCTGTGTAGGTGAAATGATCATAACTCCAGACATTCTTCTTCTTCATGGCTTATTCCCTAGTATCAGTTTCAGAGTAATGTTTTCATACCTTTATCTCTCCCACCACAGGGTTGCTACTTGTTTCCTTTCTTAACCAGTAACTTTTATTCAGTATTTTATTTAGATGCTTTCAAATAAAACACTATGGGGTATAGGTTTATAATGCTCCCCTTATCTCCTTCCCTCATCCCCAAACACATTCACCTTATTTTCTTTCCAACATTGAACTAACCCAGAGACATCTTTTAATATACAGTCTGCTTGCTTGATTTTGACTTGACTGAAGAGAGAATCATGAAATTATTTCAGTGATCTGGAATAATGTATCTGTCTTGTTTTCAGTCTTAGAGAATTGGAGAGCTGACTACCTTTTAGAGACATGTTTAGTTGGCAGGCTACTTAACTGCATAGTTAGCAGCTGTGGCAGTGAGAGTTGGCAGCAGAGGCCAAGCTGGGCTGTTTGCACTTGTTATATGCAGTTAACCCCAGTAAGCAGCAGTAGCAACAGCATCACAAATATCTGTTATCCTCAAGTCTCTGTAGTTTCCAGGCTTATTTCCTCTCCCTTGAACATATTTGCTTTTATTTTCCTATTCGTTTGTTAGTCATACATCAAATCAGTATTTGAGTGGGAGCTATATGTCAGTTACTTCAACTGACCTTGGCTTACTTACATCTCTACTACAGACCTTTTTTTGGAAATGCTTGTTATTTAAAGAAATTAGCTGCTCTGAGCTGTATATCTGACTAGAAGCTTCAGGGAACTTGTTAGCACATTATGTTAGTAAAATCAGATTATTAGTGTAAATGAAGATTAATTCACTCATACGACCAGGTGAAATGGCCTAGGAAATATTATTGTAGGTAGAGAATGACTTAGGGTTACAAATACACACATTTGCATTTCAGAATGACACTATGTTTATTTGTTTTATAAAATTGTGTACCTAAATTTTTATAAATTGATCATCTGACTTTCATCATTTTCATATTAAAAAATAATTTATTTTTAGTTTTGCTGAGTTTTCTTTTGATAGTGATTCAAAGAGATCCTGGTGTGGCTCTGTAGGATAAGCACTGGACTGCTAACCACAAGGTCATCAGTTCAAACCTACCAGCTGCTCCTTGGAAACCCTTTACAGGTTCATTTAAGTTGGAACCAACTTGACAGCACTTAACAACAACAATACTTGAGATAAAAGTTTTTCTGTCAGTAATTTAATCAGCATTTAAACATATTCAGGCAGTTTAAAATCTATTACCAGGACATTTTGAATGATGTAAATTATTTCTTCTTAATGTCTCTTCTTTCTATCACCACCAAGACGTAAGAAAAACCAAACATAAAAACACACGGCAGTACCAGAGGGTGAGGGCTTGTATGAAGAATGATGATACTAACTGGTGGATACCGACAGTTTTCTCTGGTGGTGTAGACAGAGGCTGTGGTATTAAGATCCCTTTGAACCGAATCTGGGATACTTTCCTGAACCTTCAGAGATACTCAGTGTGGCCAGCACTGAGCCGCTGATGTTATGTCCAAATACAGATTTGTATTTCTTATCAAATCATCTCCTTTTCTTACAGTCAAATTCATTCTACCAAAGTGAAAAATAATGTGTGTGTACTCAAGAGATACTATCAGAGCTTTTTGAGAAATTTCTAAAATCATTTAATGTATCTTGCAAACTTCTGAAAAGCTGATAAAGAAGGAAAACTAGACTTCTAGACTGAGTTCTGGCTACAGTTCTGGGAAAATTATGATTTTACTAATTATAATCTTGGGTCTCTTCAGCCTCAGTTTTTACATTTGCAAAGTGGATCACAATGGGAATTTTTAAAACTCCTTTTGCAGATGGGGAACAGAAACTCGTGATTAAAATTAGTAGCACATCCAGGACGAGAAACCCCAAGCTGCCTATTTAGTATGTAATCCATCAGCATTTAGAAGGGTGTCAGTAATCCCAGTTTCTTTTTCAGAATCACCATGACACAGATGCCTGCCATTGTGATTGATAATCATGATTTACGAGTATTTACTTAAACAGCTGCTCTTTGGTGCTATCATTTACTACCAGGGCATAAATGTTTGTTGAAACTAACACTAGATTTCAGAAAGTTTCTTAAGCTGTGTGTGTATATAGTAGACATTAAGTTTCAGAAAAGCAATTCTAACTCTCAAGTCAACAGAAAATTAATGATGCTGAATATATGGACAGATCAAGTACTGGAAACCCATTTACCTGCTGAAAGTCAGCCCAGCCTCTAGTATTTTGCTATGTGGAGTGGAGAAATGAATCAGAAAGGATAGATTGAGCAGGGTCGATTAGGCGGAGGGAAAAAAATTGTTTTTATTAAACACAACTGAATGTAGTTACAAGCAGTAGTTTGGATAGCTGCTTAATGTGACTTAGGACATCGGTGTGTAACTGATGACACAGGGACTTTCTAGACTACGTTGCTTTGCAGATGACTTACACAGACAATACGAAAGAACCTGTCATGTGAATTTCTTTCTTTGCTGAGCTTACAGCATGGTTAAGTGGTATGTTGTGCAGTGAATGCTTCCAATCTGCTGACTGCCATCTGGGCAGGCAGAATGAACGAGAAGAGAGCCTGAAGAAGAAACAGTTAAGTTGTAAGGAATCTGTGTGAACACTGGGTGCCACTCGTGAAACACTTAAGCAGTTGGTGCTTTTCCTTTGTAACCTGTGCACTAGGTAACTCTCTCTAAAATGGAGGTTTGCAACATGTATGTTTGATACTTAGTGGAGTGCTGGTGTGGTGCTGTAGAATCAGCACTGGACTGTGAACCTTAAATGTTGGTGGTTCAAACCCACTAGCAACTCCTTGAGAGCCTTATTGAGGGTTGGAACCAACTCGACAGCACTCAATAACCACAAACAACAGCAGTGGCTTCACATGATAAGCACTGCACTGTGAACCACAAGGTTTGCTGGTTTGAGCCCACAGGCCTCTCTGTGAAAGCTGAGGCTTTCTGTACCCACAGAGATTTAAAAACACTGTACAGGGGTGCTGAGTTGGAACTGACTCAGCAGCACGTAACAACAGTAGTGTAGTCAAAACAAACTAGGAAGTCCAGAAAGAGTGACCTTGAGCCATACTCCCCCTTTCTTCTTTTCTGTTAGAATTTTTTTTTTTTTCTGCTTCTGTGCTTGGCACCATTTTTTACAGTAAATAGAGCACCACTTGTATTTTTACTTTATCTAAATGGAATCCTTTTGTTACTGGGTTATGCTGTAAAACAAGTTGCTTGTGAAACATCCAAGAACTTTTTAAAAAAGGGTGGTGGCAGTGTGTCATGGAGTCGATTCCGACTCATAGCGACCCTGTACAGGGTTTCCGAGGCTGTAAATCTTTACGGGAGCAGAAAGCCTCATCTTTCTCCTGTGGAGCAGCTGGTAGTTTCAAACTGCTGACCTTGCGGTTCTCAGCCTGATTTGTAAACATAATGCTACCAGAGCTCTTTTAAAAAAGAGTAGTAAGAGAAATTTGCTTTGAAATCTTAAGTTGTAACTAACAAGGTACCATAGAAATGATGGAGTAAGTTATATATGGGTAAGAGGAATTGACTGTCCGATCTTAATTTGTATTCCTTGCCAGTGGATTAATCTGATATTTGAATGTTTGGTTTATAGCTTGCAAAATCACTCTTTGGCGTGTGTATGATTACCTTTTTGATGTAAATCCTGGAACCTTTACAACATTTTGTTAACCAGGAGTAATTTTTACCATCTTAGAACTTTATAGAACCTTATGTAGATGACGAATAATTCAAAGCCGCAGTGGTTCGGCAGTTTTAACAGCCATGGCTCCAATTCTAAAACATTAAAAGTGAGACCTTCCTCTTCCTTTAAAATTGTTTGGAGAAAATGTTGTCTTATCAGAAAATGGCAGTAACTTAAGCAGATCCATAACGGGGGGAATTAATAACAGAAAGTTTTTGTTGACACCAGGAAGTAGATTAAATAGTGCAATTGTGGTAATGAGTACCATATATGATAAGCCCGAGCCACCTGGGTTTTATTAGACTGCCTGATACTTTGATCACAATATTATTTCAAGGCTTGTCTATTTAAATTGCTAAGGTTTCCTGTCATCTTTTTGATTTAGACCATAATTTCTTTCATTGCAATATTTCTTTAAAAAAAAAAAAAGGCCTTGGGCCAAGCAAAAATTTGAAGGATTCTAAGGAGAGGTACAAGTTCAACAGCTTGACTAACCTTAGGATGAGAAAACCTGTTAAACATAAAATTTAAAGTTTGCAAATACAAAAGTTGAATATCAAATTCATCTGACCTTGCTTCTCTTAGTATTTTGCTTGGATCATAGTTGCAGTTTTCTTTATCATATGATAGTGGGGTACTGTAAAGATGTTTGGTGTAATTCAATTACTTACTGTTTGATATGTATATAAATATATGTTGAATGTATTTAAAATATATGTTTCATGTTTTGAAACTGTTCTTTCAGGTTCCCTTCGAGTGGTATTAAGTGCTTTTGACAAACATCTTTGAGAATTTATGAAAAAGATTTTTAACTACTTTACCCATAATGAATGAATTATACTAATCACAGAATTTCACTTGTTTGATAAATTGTTTCGCTTTGCCTTTGAACTTAAAAATTTAAAAACTTTAGTTTGTGTAATATAGATGCATGAAATTTTTAATCAGCAAAAATGACAAACTTCCCTTTCACTATTTTTATTTTTTAAATGTAGGAATAGTCTTTCACGGGTATTTAGTGGTATCTCTGTTTGTAGTTAAACAAATGTTTCCTATTGGAAAAATAAATGCTCATTGTGATGGGTAAAGGGAAGACAAGGAAGATTTAACAATTTAAGATACGATTGTCCTTAACATAATAGTAATAATAATCATTTTTAAATGCATTTTTGAACATGTAATGTGCTTTGTACATTTATTCATGTGCTAGTAAATTCTTAATGTTTTCATTTAGAGTATTTGGTTAAAACTGCTTTAATTTGGCATGAAGTTTTTATATCACAATATCACTTTAAAGCATGGGGAAAGGCACTTAAGAATGTAATAGGTTTAGTTTTTAAAATGATTTTTGCTGTCTAAGTTTTTATAAGAATATTAATTAAAAGTGATTTTGATATAAATATGTGTATGTCCCAAACCCACTGCTATCAAGTTGCTTCTGACTCATGGTGACCCTGAAAAGGGTTTCCAAGGCTATACATCTTTATGGGAGCAGAAAGCCTCATCTTTTAACTCCTCAGAAACCATATACAGGTTCGCTATGAGTCAGAACCAACTCAACGACACTTCTTAGCAACATATGTGGCGCTGTGGGTTAACATGCAAAGCCGTTTGAACTGCAGTGTCAGTGGTTCGAGCTCACCAGCTGCTCCTTGGAAACCCTATACAGGGTTGCTATGGGTTGGAACTGAGTCGACAGCACTTAATAACAACAGCAATACAAACACACATACTTTTTTTTAGACTCAGAGGTAGGTGAGGTATGAGTGGAAATCATGACTTGTACATTCAACAATTCAAACACATTTATTACAATCCCCTCAATGTGTAACTAACATTACTTTCCCCACTTCCTCTGTTTCCATTTTAACCTTTCTGAATTTTGACTGACTAGTAAGCCTGTTCACTTTTAGGATTTTGAGTTTTGCTCCACATTTTCTTACACTCTTACATTTTCTTATCCAGTATCATCTAGTGTGAGTCCTTTCAGAGCTCTTGGTGGTAGCTGGGCACCATCTAATTCTAGTCTTGGGGTTGTGCAGACTGAATTTCTATTAGACTAATTGTTTCCATGCATCTTCTATTTTCTTCACGCTTCTTTCCTCTAGATGGGGAGAGAGAGACTACCTTAGATGGCCACTCGTGAGCTTTTAAGACTCAGTTGCTACTCACCAAAGTAGGATGTAGAACATTGTTTGTGTGGGCTGTGTTATGCCAGATGAGTCCTGAGGTCCAGACCCAGTGATTGATTCCCTCAAAGTGTTTGGATATGTCTTAAGAATTTTTGATAATTTTGACCCTTGTATGCTCCTTCACATTCATGGATATATTTGTACATTTCCAGTCAAAGTAAATACCCATGGGTAGTTATGCTCTGTCAAATACATATAATTGTTTTTCTTTTTTGTGGGTGTTCTCCTACTCTCCCTTCCACACTTGTTCAGCATGTGTATCTGTCCAATTGTGTATTAACTTTCCTATTCACTCAGGTACCACATGTATTGATTTCTTCCCAAGTTTAACAGTCTGTTCTATCTTAAAATATATGTGGATGAGTCAAAAATTATCTGCACTCTGGCTGTAGAATTTATTTGAATCAACTTTAAGAAAGACAAATACATCATTTTTCAACATAATCTCCTTGCTTTTCAATACACTTTGTCCATCTATCAACAAACTTTCGTATTCCCCTATTAAAAACAGTTTTAAGCTGAGCTGCAAGTCTTCATCAGAGGTGAAACTTCACGCTCAAAGAGCTTCTTTTAGGGGACCAAACAGGTGAAAGTCTGATGGAGCTAGATCAGGAGTGTAATGTTTTAACACCTCAAAACAAAGTTTTGCAGAGTGTCAACAGTGTGGGCAGAGGTGTGTGGACATGCATTGTCATGTAAGATCACAATGCCCTTGTATAACAGTCCTCTGAGTTTAATATGAACTTTAGGCTACAGTTCTTCAGTGAGCATCTCATTGTAGCGAGTACTGTTGATTGTCGAACCGTTTCTCTGATGATAGCGTTCCAACACTAGCTCTTGAGAGTCCTAGAAAACTGTCAGCATCAATTTTCCAGCTGATGGTTGACTGTTGAACTTTTTCTTGGTCAGCAATTGAGGATGTTTCCTTTCCACACTCTGCCGTCTACTCTCAGGCCCGTAGTGATTAATCCATGTGTCATCAACAGTAATGAGTTTTTAAAAGAAACTTTTACTTTCCTTCAATTATTGGTCCAAATTTTGTTTGCAGATGTCCACATTCACACCTGCTCAGCAGTGACCTTGAATGGAAAGCACTCATAAGCCAGTGCAGCCAACACAAGTTTTCATACAACCAGAATGCGGATAAATTTTGATTCACCCTCATACTTAGCTTCCTTGCCGTTTGGAAGTGTCATGTCATTTCCCTCTGTTTTTTTTACTTTGTAATTATCTTCGTTACAAATTGATGTCTCTGGTTCTCTATTTCAGTCTTGTTGGTTTGTGTCGCTGTGGGTGCTTCTTATGTCTGCGTTGACTTTTGGGTGGTTTTATTTTTCAAGTTCTTGTGTATTGTTGTTGGTTCTCTGTCCAAAGAACTCCCTTTAGTATTTCTGTAAGGTTGGCCTGGTATTTTCAAATTCCTTTAATTTCTGCCTATGCAGAAATGCCCTAATTTTGCTGTTGTAAATTCAGGGACAATTTTGCTGGATATGATTCTAGGATGGCAGTTTTTTCCCCAGAAATTGATATATTCCATTTCCTTCCTGCTTGCATTGTTTCTTCTTTGTAGGTAGCTCTTCAGTCTTCTCAAGGTGCTCTCAGTATTCTTGCCTTTGATTTTGGAAAATTTGATTATGTGTCTTGGTGGTTTTCTTTTGGGGTCTGTTACGTTTGGGGTTTGTTCAGCTTCTTGAACACTTACCATCTTGTATTTCATGGTGTTAAGGAAATAGTCTTCCAGTAACTCTTTGGTCATTTTCTCTGTGCTGTTTCATTGGTTTCTTCCTGTTGTAGAATTTGCATCACATCTAAGTTACTACACTTGGTGGTGTCTCATACAATTCTTAGGCTTTGTTGTGTTTTTGTATTTTTTTTTTTTAGCTTTTTATTGTGAATTGTGTGAAGATTTACAGACAAGACCATCAGATTTATAGTCAACAAATTATACACTTAGTTTCATCTCAATGATTACAATCCCCTCCCTGCCACGACCATTATGCTGCTTCTTCCCTGTTGTGCCCCATTTACATCATACATTTTACAAATGAACCAAGTAAAAATATTCGATGTACACTTATAAAACAAAACATATATATATTCATTTAAATGTCCAGAGGGCACATTCTGCCAGCCAGCTTCCTGCCTGGAAGCACACAGCCTTTCTCAGTCCATGGCCTAGACCCCAAGACTGCTCTGTCTCCCCATGCCTCTACCATGTCTCTGCTGTCGTCGCTTTTCTAGGTGGGGATCTCCTGCTTCTCTCATGCTCTTTCTTCTCTTCTCGATGGTCCTGGGATCATCTGATCCTGATAATAAAAGGTTATCTACTCCCCCCCCCCCTTCTAGTTACATATTTTCTGCAATTACACTTATGACAATTACAATTGATCCTGTTTACAGTTAATCACAGTTGAGTCATACAGTCCTATTACCATCATCCCCTTCACCAGATCTATCTTAAAAATAGGAGAACTACTCAGTGGGTATTTTACTGTACTCCCCTCATTCTGAAACTAAACACACTCATGAAAGCTTGTAAGCCAGTCACTTAATACCTTTATGTTATTGTTCCGACTCATAGTGACCCTGTATAGGGTTTCTGAGGAGTCACTGGTGAGTTTGAATCCCCATTTTTGATAGCCAGTGTTTCAATTTTTCATCCCTATCAACCTAGTGGTGTCCTGGTATGGCTCTGTGGGTTAATGTGCTGGACTGCAAAGTCAGTTTGAACCACAAGGTCGGTGGTTCAAGTTCATCAGTGGCTCCTTGGACATCCTGTGCAGGGTTGCTATGGAACTGACTCAATAACACTTAACAACAACAACATCAACCTAGTATACTAAGGAAACAAACTTGTTCTTTTAGACTTTCTTTGGGTTTCTTCTTCTTCTTCTT
>NW_006408519.1:21261808-21267895 GCF_000296735.1 Chrysochloris asiatica | reverse complement strand
GGTGAGTTTGAACCACTGACTTTGAGGTTTCAATCTATCTTGCAGTCAAGTGCTTATGCTATAGCACCATACTGACCCTCCACTTTACAAAGCATGATATCCTTCTCCAGGGATTGGTTCCTTCTGATACTGTGTCCGAAGTATGAGACACAAAGTCATGCCATTTTGGCTTTGAAGTGCTTTCTGGCTGTACTTCTTCCAACACAGATTTTTCTCGTTTGTTTTTCATAGCAGACTATGGAACTTTTAATATTCTTCTCTAACACCATAACTCAAAAGCATCAATTCTTCTATGGTATTCCTTATTCATTGTCCAACTTTCATGTGTATATGAGACTGTAGAAAATACCATGACTTGGGTCAGGTGTACCTTAGTCAGTAAGTATTTTAAGTCCTCTTCACATTCAGCAAGGAAGGTTGCATCATCTGCATGTTGCTGGTTGTCAGTGCATCATCCTCCAATTCTGAGGTCATGATTCATGTAGTCCAGCTTCTCAGATTATTTGTTCAGCACACAGATTGAGTAAGTGTGGGGAACGAATATAATCCTGGCGCACATCTTTCCTGATTTTAAGCCATTCAGTGCCCCCTTGTTCTGTTTCAACGACTGCCCCTTGTTCTGTGTTCAGGTTCCTCATGAGTACATTCAGTGTTCTGGAACACTAGGACTAGGGGGAAGGAAAGAAAAAGAGAAGAGGGAAGGGAAAATGAAACAGGAGCAAAAACAGGATAAGTATAAGGGCAAGAGAAGGCAAAGAAAATGAGAAAACAAACACCAAAAACAAAGGGGAAAATAGTAGAGCAGGAGCAGGATCTAGAGAGGAAAAAAATGGTGGGGGACAGGGCACCTGGAATGGGTTGCCACCTTCTGCCAGCCAAGGGCTAATGGAGTGATGTGGGAAGCGTGAAGGGTGGGGTGCTGGGTTCTAGATGGAGTTACTGCAGGTCTAGATGTTGTTGCCTGGGGTCAGAGCGCTTGATTTGGAAGTATTTCTGGCTGAGGTCCAGGTGCTTTCCCCAGAAGGAACTCTTTCAGGCCCAGAGGGAGGATGGAGACAGGGCAAATGGTTATGGAAGGCATTCTTGGCTTCCCAGAAGAGTGCTGTTGGTCCAGTGGGGCAGAGCTCAGGTGCCAGCATGGCAGAGGGGAGAGTGTCATTAGCCTCTGGGTGTGTGAGGGTGGGCGTTAGCTGTGCTTCTGGTCAGCTAGAGAGTGTGAGGAATAAGGGTGATCCCACCTTTCTTGGTTGCCAGCTGCCAGAGTGCCGTGTATTTTTGATTGAATGCTGCTTGGAAAAGTGCAAGATGTCCAGGCCACATTAGACCAGCTAACAGCACACCTGCTTGTCTTCTCTCCCTCTGCATTTGTTCAGCATTTTCTCCTAGTTGTTATTCACTATACTTTTCTGCCCTCTCTGGGGAAGTTTACAATTCCAGCATTATCATTCCTGTCAGTTTAATTTGTTCTCTTGTGTTTTTGTTGAAGACGGTCTGTGTAGCATGTCTGCCTAGTCCGCCATCTTGCCTGTAGTTCCACTTAAATACTGTCTTTAGACGCACAGTTGTGACAGTGATTGCATTTGTCATCTTGTGCAACCATTGCCACCATCCTTTACCAGCTTATTCCACCGCTCTTATCAGAAACTCAGGTGTCCTCACTGCAGTGACTTCCTCTTGGTAACCACCAATGAACTTTTGCCTCCATAGACCAGGTGCCATTGTCTTGATTCTGCTTCACGGTGACCCCATGTGTCTCCGAACACAGCTGTGCTACATAGGGTTTTCTATGGTTGAGTTTATGTAAGTAGATATCCATGCCTTTCTTCTGAGGTGACTCTGACTGGACTTGAGTAAACCTTCAGTCTTTTGGTTAGCTGGTTTGTCACTGTTCAGACCACCCAGGGTCTCCTCTGGTTTCTAGAATTGATTTGTTTTATCCAGTATTTGTCTTTTTGAGATTGATTTATTTCACTCAGCATAACATTTCAAGGCTCATCCAGGTTGCAGCTTGTGGCAGGACTTCATTCCCCTGATTGTTGAGCAGTATTCCATTGTATGTTATGCCATCCTTTGTTTATCCAGTCATCTCTTGCTGGACATTGAGGTTATTTCCACATTGTTGGCTGTTGTGAGTACTGTTGCGAAGAGCATTGGTTTTGGTTTGCATTCTTACTTTCAGTTTTTTTAGGTGTATAACCAGAATTGTTGTCCTCTTTTAATATACTTGATTTGTCTTTGGCACATATATGGAAGTGACGATTAATGGCCTTTTTGTTTTTCCTGACAAAGCAACAAAGGAGAAAATAAAATGTGAAATATTTCATATGTTTTTTACCAGTACGTATTTTAAGTTCTGTTCACTTTCAGCAACGAAGGTTGTATCATCTCAGGGTATGGAGAACTGTTGTTCCAAAGGATGCATCTAAGGTCTGTCAGAATAGCAATGAGTGAAGTAGATTGAATATGCATTCACATAAAGAGTCTTCTGATAGAATAGTCCACTCTGGCATGGGGTTCCTGTAATAGTTGTGCCCTGACTCAAGGTTGTTTTCTGCAAATTCCTGGATTCATTCTATCTTTAAACAGATATTTACTGAGTGCCCACTATCTCTTAGCATACTCTGCCAGGCATTGAGGGATACAATGATAAACAAGTAGAGACATTAGACAGTTAACCAAATGAAATAATTATAACTTTTCTAAGCATGGGGGAAGAAATAAACAGGTGCTTTAATGGGAGATACCTCACTTTAAACAGTGTTCTGAGAGCCTTGTATGGAGGTGTATTCGTTGACACCAGGAGAAGAGGAAAACCAGGTGCAAAGGCCCTGAGGAGAGAACAAGCTTGGCCTTGTTTAGAAACTCTCTGAAAGCCAGCCAGTGTGAATCAATCTTGCTGGGTGAGAAGGGAGAGGCTACATCATTCAGAGCCTTTTAGGAGTTAGGTTTCATTTATCAGCAACAGGAGGCTGCCAACAGGTTTGAAACTATCTGTGCTAATGCTGATCTCATTGAATTGGTGTGCTTGATAAATCCGTGACTTAATCTGGAAATTTTTTGTTCTTGTTGCACTGGAAGACTTTATGGCAATCTAGATTGGTAATGGGGGTTTATTGGTGATGGTGTTTATTCTAAGACATTAATATTAGTCATAAACAAGCACATCTAGTCTTTAAAATTTTTTTTTGGAATAATTTTAGATTTGCTGAAACATTGCATAGATATAGTATATTCAGTTTCCCTGTACCCCTCAGTCAAAGTCTTGGTGTTCTGGACTGCTAACCACAAGATCAGCAGTTCAAACCCACCAAGCCATTCCTTGGAAACCCTATACAGTGTCGCTATGAGTTGGAACCGACTCGACAGCATGTAACAGGCAACAGCATACCCCTCAGCCAGTTTTGGTTTCTTATAATGCTATCATCTTACATTACAGTGATGCATATATCTAGAAAAACCCAATATTGGTGTCTTACTGTTAAATAAACTTGAGACTTTATCTAGGTTACACCAGATTTTCTGATTATGTCCTCTTGCTTTTCCAGGATTGAATCCAGGACACCACAGTATGTTTACTTGTCATGTCTCCTTAGTCTCCTCTGGTTTGTAACTTTCTGTCTCTTTGTGGTTTTTAGGACTTAGACAGTTTTGAGGAGTGTTTTGTAGAATGTCCCTCAATTTGAGTTTGTCTCTTTTTTTTCTGTAATGATTAGGCTGGGGTTATAGGTTTTGATGAAGCACCCTCTCATCCCAGTCTTAAAGGGAATACAGTATCTATGTAACATAACTTTGATCACTTGGTTGAGTTAGTGTCTTGTGTTGTTTTGAATTAAGACACTGTCTTGAAAATTTTTCTAACTAACAAAGCATTAGGACATAAATTCTTAAGTTAAAAAATTAAGAGTATTTATTTTAGAAGAAACAACTTGAATAACATTTCAGTTTATGTTGTTTATCCCTAATATTTTAATATCTAAACAACTTTGCTGGCAATATAAATAAGAATAGTGTCTAATCTATAACTCACCATAATTTTTAAATGAAAATTTTGTTTAATTTATTTACCATCTTGGGGATACTGTCAGGTATGCACCTTCACCTAGATGGATTCAGATCGATGTGTGATCAACTATGAATCAGATGTTGGAGAACAGTCATTGTATTGCAGTCACTGTGCTGTAGCCATAGGCTATTTGATACAGTGATGAACATCCACCGTTGATGATGCTACTGAAGTGTTATTGGCATAGTTGATTTCCACTGCAAAATGCCTTTTGTACAGTAACTCTTGGGACACGTACACTTGGAGTAAATACAACTTTGGCTACTGTTATAGGTTATATTACCAATGTTAGAGCCATGCACTGGCATGCAATGTATGAAATTACTTAAGAGATGAAGCAATACTTGAAACAGTTGGTTTAAGAAATAGCTTTAAAGAGCTTCTGTGTTCTCTCTTGGATGTTTGAAACTTTATAGCTATAGCTTCTTATAAATGTTTAAAGTTATAAAAAAATAGGAAAGGAACTGTAGACATTTTATGAACATTCCTTTGATTTCCTATGTATGTATGTGTTCTGAAACTTATTTGGTTCCTTACTCCAAGGATCTCTCCCTATTTGTTGGCTAAATTCACTCTCCTATGTATGGAAAAAGACAGCTGCTATGTATTACAATTTTACTATAATTAAACTACATATTTGGGAGAGCAGTGGCTCTGTAGCATAAGAACTAGACTGTGAACCACAAGGTCAGCAGTTCGAGCCCACCAACTTGCTTGACTTTATGCTTCTACAAAGATTTATGGCCTCAGAAACTCTATATGTAGGGTCTCTATGAGTCAGAACCAGCTGCATGACACTTAACAACAACAATAAAACTGATAATTACGGGTGTTACTGTTACATTGGAGTCCTGGTGTGGCGCTGTGGTCTAATGCGTCAGACTGCAAAGTCGTTTGAACTGCACGGTCAGTGGTTCAAGCTCACCAGCTGCTCCTTGGAAACCCTATACAGGGTCGCTATGGGTCAGAATCGCATCAACGGCACATAACAACAACAACAGCTGTTACATTAAGAACTCTTTCTCCCCTCATCTTTTTAGCTAAGAACGGGTCTCTACAAGTAAATGGACCGGCTGTTGGCGATGGAGAGGTGATTTTTAAACAAAGTTTTTTATTGTGAGTTGAGTACTAGTTTAACATGGGAGAACATTGTGGTTTTACACTCATGGTTTCTTTGCAATGATTACAATTTCCTGTGTGCATCACAATTCAACAGTGTTTGCTTCTAGTCCATTAAACAGCCAAAGGGCACATTCTGTAAGTCTGCCTCCTGGCCGCCATCACACGACCTTTCTCTTTCCATGAGTCTAGAGTCCTTAGCTGCTCTATCTCTCCATATCCTCATCTCTGATGTTGCTGCTTCTCTGGCTAGGGTCCCACATTCCGCTCATGCTCATCTTCTTTGCTGGTCCTAGGGTCCTCTGTTCTTGGACTGTAAGATTAACGACTCCCCCCTTTTTTATTACAAAACTTCTACCTTTAAAGTTGTTACAGTCGCAATTAGTCATAACAGTTGCTCATTATTGAATCATAAGAATTTTATCCCCATCTCCTTTCACCAGACCCATCTAGGCAAGATGAAAACTATCCAGTGGGAATTCTACCTTTCCCCACACACTCTAAAACTAAACTCCCTCTTGAAAACTTATAAACCAGTCACTTTGTGCCTTTTTAAAGCCCCTCTCCACTTCCTCCCCCTTCCCATTTTAGGTAGCCAATGTCTAAGTTGCCGTTCTCTATCAGCCCTGTATATAAAGTGGATAGGATTTATACTTGATGTGAAAACTCCTTCCCTTCCCTCTCAGTTGGAATTTTTAGCTACTACATCCATAAGTATAGGTCAGTTTCATCAAATTGTAGCAGTTTACACTTGTTTCTTTTATCAAAAACAAATTTTTTTTTTTTAAATTAAATGTTTTTATTTTGCATTGAGTGAAAGTTTACAGGGCACATCATCAGCTTCACATTCAACCATTCATATAGCTTGTTTCATTACATTGATTATTATCCCCACCATATATCAT
>NW_006408519.1:21258133-21261258 GCF_000296735.1 Chrysochloris asiatica | reverse complement strand
TTTTAAAACATCTTCCTCTATTCGAGTTCTGATCATCACATCGAAACTAGGTCAAATGGGTATTATCTGCAAGTTTGAGCGTTCTTGTGGTTCTCCCCTCACGTCATATCAGCTAGCTGTTTCACTCTCAGCTCTAGCCCTCTGTGGCTATGTCCTTGTCTATGGGCTCAGGAGTCCCCAGGTCTCACTACACTTCGGACAAACCAGCCCTTCCTCTTCTCTCTCTCATCTCCAGGTCAATGGGAGTCTGCGGAATGTGGTCATACTCAGTCCATTTCTTCATTGCTGCCTTTCCCCCTCTTCCACTCACCTGTAGACCAATGTGGTCACCAGCAAACTTACCTGCCGGCTCATGTGTTCTCTTTGAGTTTCAGTCTTGAAGCGGGGTTTGTCCTGAAGGGACTTGATTGCTTGCCTTTATGGCTCCCTGGCGAACAAGCTTGCTTGTTCTTGTAATAGCCAGTCAGATTACCAATTTTGTTTTGAATTTTTCCTGCTGGTCTTTCTTTAAAGAAGTACCTTCTGTTTATCTAGCTACTTCAGGTTGGTCTGCTTGTCCTTTCAGATGGGAATGACTGTATCACAGAGCCCTGTTTATCCAAGGTTGCGTATACATCACTATTTACCTCTGTCCCATTTAGCCCATGCAAACCTTCTTCAGTGATCCCGTCTCTACCTTGTTCTTCCATCTCTCTCCCTCTTCTTGTATATTGCCTTCTCCAGCACCTGAACTATGATGTGTGTATCCCCGATCCTGTGCTCTACCACCCCCCAAACTTTAGTATGGGTATCTTTTCTTAAGCTTTTACAGTAATGGTTCTGTGCAATATTTGTACTTTTGTGACTGACTAATTTCACTCAATCTAATGTCCACAAGGTTCATCCATGTTATGTGTTTTGCAGCTTTATCATTATTCTTTAAGGAAGCATAGTATTCCATTATCCATTCTTCCACTGATGGGTACTTAGGCTGTCTCCATCTTTTTAAGGAGCTCTGGTAGTGTAGTGATTATGAATCGGGTTGCTAATCTCAAGGTCAGCACTTTGAAAAGTACCAGCTGTTCTGTGGGAGAAAGATGAGCCTTTCTGCTCCTGTTAAGATTTACAGCCTCAGAAACCCTATGCAGGGTCACTGTGAGTAGGAACTGACTCCATGGCACATAACCACTACCACCACCATCATCTGTTTGCTCTTGTGAATAGTGCTGCTATGAACACTGGTGTGCATGTATCTACTTATGTTATTATGGCTTGTATTTCTTGTGGTTGTATACTAAGTAGAGGAATTGCTGGATCATAAAGTAGAGAGGCAATGTATTTTGAATGTTGTCTTCCTTGTCACTGTGCTGAGTGGGATTCACTTTGTGTTTGGTCCTCAATCCATGTCCTTAGCAATTTCACCATATCTGATACAGGTCCCTCTTAATTTTAGTTAGCCTTGTAGCGTTCAACGGAACCAATCTTGTAACAGCTTGGAGAAATTTGTTTTTTGTGTTTGAGGATCGTGGTGATTGTCAAATGTGACATGCCTAAATTGCAAGAAATAGCATTCACTGATATTCCACCTTCATGTTGTTTAATAACCTTTGGTTTTACTTCCAAATCAATATTGCTCCTTTGCCGGTTGTTGCTGCTGTTACTATTACTAGCACTGGTTTTGCTGTGTGTGAGAGTTATAATACACTCCAAAGCGATAGTTTCAAAGGAAAATTAAGCTGAAAAACAACACTACAGCTGCCACCTACGAGTTGAAGCATACCCTGTTAGACATTAACTTTAGGTAGCAAGTAAGGAACAGTACACAAGTACACATGTAAGCCATTAAGACAGACCTTTATTATGACTATCCAGACATATGTATTATAGATTATATATGTCCTGTACCATTATATAAGGAGACTTGATGGGCTGTGGGTTAAGTATTGGGCTGCTAACCACAAGGTTGGCCGTTCAGACCCAACCAGCCACTCCAAGGGAGAAAGATAAAGATTTATAGTCTCAGAAACTCTATATAGGGTCAATGTGCTATTGGAATTGACTCGATGGCAATGGATTTTTGGGTCCTTTTTTTTTTTAAAGTACCATTATGTGGCAAGGAGCTCTGGAGGAGCTCTGGTAGCATAGTGGTTACACATCGGGCTGCTAACCTCAAGGCCATCAGTTCAAAACTACCAGCTATTCTATGGCAGAAAGATGAGGCTTTCTACTCTTGTAAAGATCTACAGTCTTGGAAACCCTGCACTGGGTCACGCTGAGTAGAACTGATTTCACAGCACATCACCACCACCACCGCTATTATGTGACACTATAGGATAAGCACTGGAATGCTAACCAAAAGTTTGGTTTCCTGAGAGGGAATGGCAGAATATGGAAACATCCTCAATCGCCAACCAAAAAATAGTTTAAATGTTAGCGATCTGCTGGAAAATTGATGTTTATAGATTTCTGGGATTCTCAAGGGCCAGTATTCGGATGCTATCAGGTAAAGGTTCAACAGTCAACAGTACTCATTACAGTGAGATGCTTACTGAAATGCTGAAGCCTCAACTTCGGATTAAAGGCAGAGGACTGGTATCCAAGGCCATTGTTATTTTACATAACAATGCACACTTCACAACTCTGCCCACTCTGCAAAAACTTCATTTTGAGGTATTAAAGCATCTTCCCTACAGTCCTGATCCTGCTCCATTAGCCTTTCCTCCTGAGAGCAGCCTTCCCGGGATGAAGATTCCGCTCTGGTGAAGACAGCTGTGTGTTGGTGGTTCGCAGCTCAGCGCAGCACATTTTTCTTAATGGGCTATGACAGCTTGTTGACAGATGGACAAAGTGCATTGAAAATAATGGGGAACAGTGATCGATTTGTCTTCTATAAAGGTTGATTCCAATAAATGCTACAGCCAGAGTGTGCATAATTTTTGACTCAGTCTTGCGATTTTTTTTTTTGGAGGGGGGGGTTATGCTTTGATTTTTATTTAAGAAGAGTTGCAGGGTTTAGAACCCCTTTAAATATGCCAATCAATTATAGGCTGAAGACAGCCATGCAAGCTTTCTATAATCATGTTTCCTGATACTCTTTTCTATCTCACTCAAGTGTCTATTTTACAATAGTAGACAAGGGAAACCAA
>NW_006408519.1:21250949-21256443 GCF_000296735.1 Chrysochloris asiatica | reverse complement strand
AATGACTCTGTGTATTCCTTCCATCTTTTCTTGATGCATTCCGCATCATTCAATAACTTGCCCAGAGAATCTTTCAGTAACGAAAGTCGAGGCTTGAATTTTTTCTTCAGTTCCCCCATCTTGAGAAATGCCGACCGCATTCTTCCCTTTTGGTTTTCTAACTTTAAATCTTTGCATATTTTATTATAGTATTTGGTTTTATCTTCTCGAGCTGATCTTTGAAATTTTCTGTTCAGCTCTTGGATCTCTTCAATTTTCCCATGCAAACCTTCCTAAATGCTCCCCTGTCTACCTTGTTCTTCCATCTCTTTCCCCCTTCTTGTGTATTGCCCTCACCAACACCCAAAATCTGAGGTGTCTATCCCCTAACCTGTGCTCTGTAGTCCCTGTAATCCCCTCCCTTCCATCCCTGGTAACCAACAAAGAAGTTTTTTGTTTTTTTCCTTTTAGTATAGATATCTTTTCTTAAGCTTTTACAACAGTGGTGTTATACAATATTTGTCCTTTTGTGCCTGACTAATTTCACTCAGCACAACATCAAGGCTTATCCATGTTATGCGGTGGTTTGTAACTTCCTTGTTATTCTTCAAGGCAGCATAATATTCCATTGTGTGTATGTACTAAAGTTTGTTTATCCATTCTCCCAATGGTGGGCACTTATGCTGTCTCCATCTTTTTGTTATTGAAACAGTACTGTATCAAGTTATGTTTTAATTATTATTCTCCAAATTGGATGCTCATTAAGCTCAGGTACTAAGACTTATGTTTCTCCAGCATGTGACATAGTGGAGAATAAAGTATTAGTTGAATTAATCAAACTGATAAAGGTAGATTGTGAAATGCGTACATAGCTAACATACTTAAACTTGATCTTACATAGTAAAGCAGTATTCTTAGCACACCACACACACACACACACACACACACACACACACACAAAATCAGTGTTTTGATGTCCTTTGTTTGAAATTAAAGAATGAATTCCTTACCTTCAATACATTTAGAAAATGTATTTGTTTTTCTTTTTGAAGGAGAACTATTAGATTAAAGCAATTTAACAAAATACATTTAGAGCAGAAGTCTTAGTTTATGATTAAAGATAACTAGCTGAATGTTTTGAGAGTACCTTATGTTTAGAAGGCTGGACTTAACTTGGGAAAGCATATAATTTGTAAGTAAATTAGCAGTGGTCGAAAAACTCCTTCCCAGGTCTCAAAAAAGGTGTTTAAAAGTACCTATGGTATGTTATGTAAGGAGCTCTGGTAGCGTAGTGGTTACGAATCGGTCTGCGAACCTTAAGGTCAGCGGTTCGAAACTACCAGCTGCTCTGCGGGAGAAAGATGAGGCTTTCTGCTCCCGTAAAGATTTTCAGCCTCGGAAACCCTATACAGGGTCGCTATGGGTTGGAACCGACTCGACGGCACTTAACAACAACAACAACAACAACATGTTATGTTTAGGCTTGCTTTACATTATAAACGGACTCTCTGAACCCCTAGCATGCTAAATTCAACTTCCATATTGGATGCCAGTTTTACTTATGGGCGCCTTTCTGAGTTCCCTTCACATTGTATTAATGTTTTCTCTATTTTGTTCTTTTTCTTTCTAAGACTATGGGTTGAGCCTGTCGGAACAGAAACAGTAAGCCATGTGTGCATTTGATCGTTTGCTTTTTAGCTCCTTAAGAACTTAAATACTTCACGAACTGGTTTTGTTGTTTTGTTTCATCTGCTGTTACTGTGAAACCCCGGAATGATGAACTTCTCTGTCTGCTTTTCCTTAGGCTGTTAAATGGTTCCTCCTTCAATGTCCAATTAAGACTGGTGTAACACTGGATTTTCATCCACTGTTAAAAAATCTATTTTTATTTGTCTCTGATCTTAAAGACCTTCACCTATTGAAGCAAATAAGCACAACAAAAGATGGTGCTATCAAATGCTGTTGGGTCGGTGCTGACTCTTAGTGAGCCAGTGTACGTTTTCTGAGGAGGAGCTGGTGGACTTGAACTGACAACCTTGTGGTTAGCATTCTGGTGCTTATCCTACAGTGCCACACCATGGCTATGTTCATTTAAATTAACTTTTTAGGGAGATTTAAGGAAAAAGCTTAGAGTCAAATGGTGAGTGTCTTGCTTGTGCCAAAAAATTGTTGTGGGGCTGTAGGATAAGCACTGGACTGTTAACCACAAAGTTGGTGATTCAAGCCTACCAGCCATTCCTTGGAAACCCTACACAGGGTCGCTATGAGTTGGAACCGACTTGGCAGCACTTAACTTAGTGAGGGGGTAATTTGCAGTTGTAACAACCTACTTGACTTGTGAGCTACATGTAAAATTGCAACTTTTACCCAATTTGAATGAAATTTTATAGCTTACCATTTAGTATAATCAGTCTTGTCAAGTTTATTTTATATCAGATGAACTCATTAAGTCAGATAAACAGAAGTGTGATCATTCTCTTGTATGTGAAATTATGGCTTTCCAATAGCCACCTAAGGAGCTCTGGTAATCCTATACAGCATCGCTATAACTTGGAACCTACTCCACAGCACTGAACAGCAACTCTGTAGGGCTGTTCTGGGGATGAAGTAAGCATGCTTGTAAAGCATTAAGGTAGTACCTGATGCATAATAAGCAGTTAAGGAGTGATGGATATTTTCTTTCAGAAAAGCACAATTCTGGATGTAGTTATTAGTTCATTTTATGCCTAGAGAGATATGAAATATATTTGGTCTGTGTTGGACTGAAGCATAACTTAAATGTAATCACTGAGATTGTGCTGATCGAGTTTCAAGATCAGGTTTACTGAGTGGACTAATTTACATCGCATAATTTGAAGTAACCATGGCAAGTTGAAATTTGGAATGTTTTAAAATAGGGTATATTTAATAGGAACCAATAAAGGTTAAGGCCCTGAGGAAAGGAACGTAAGCCACCAGTAGTTCAGTGTGAGGAGGACAGGCTCAGCTAAAGGTTTCTGGTGAAGGAGATCAAAGTCCGTTTATAACCTAATACAGTGAGAATGTCCTTTGTAGTAGCCTTAGAGGACTAGGGTCTGGTTTGAGTACAGACAGTTAGGTTGTGGCCATCCCTACAATTCCAGAATGCTCATTGGTAAACAGCAGGGAAGTCCAGCAAATCCTCCACCAGTACTGGCTTATTTATACTGACTAGCTTTGAGGCAGTGTGGGTAACAATAGGTCTAGATGTTTGCAAACAGACATTCATCACCACCGACACCCCCACCTTCTGTCCCCATTAAAAAAAATATTTCAGTGCCTTCATTCTGTGGCCTTTCTTCAACATGTTGTGATATGGGATGGCTTGCTGATGTAGGTGTTTGGTTTGGTTGCAGTAAGATTGTTTTGTTGTTGTTGTTGTTGTTCTTTGTTCCTTAGAAACTTGTGTGTCCTGTGTTCTTAAGTTCTGCTTTTGGTGCAGGGCTGTTCTGCCTTAGATATTTCAGTCAAATTTACTCTTTTTATCCTATAATATAGTGTGCTGAACTGTCTAAATTTATGAGGGATAAGAATCGGATCAGCACAAAGCTGGTTCCTATGAGGCAGAGGTAGGCTAAGCTCCACTTCCTATTAATTGTTTGTGACACCAGCCACACCGTCCGTGGGAATCTCTGTCTCTGTTGTGTCTGATGCCCTATTGCAGTGGCCACACAGATCATACTTAGTTATATATGGTTAATTAGGGAAGCAGGGATCAGGATCATCACCAGGATGCACACAGGTTAAGGTTTAGAATGGCCCCTAAAGTGTAGAGCACACGTCTCCCTTCTTCAATGCAGAAACAGTTTCCTACCAGGACAACCCTCAGAGCAGAACGGCTTATGGAGCAGGTAAGCTCTAGCCCAGAATATCTGTTGGACTGTTCTCTGCCAACCTATCTGCCAGTAGCTGGCCCACCTCACAGCCAGCGAAGTCGTTCTCAGCTCCGTTCTCTCAGCTCTCTTAGCCACTCCGTGTCTATCAATCTCTCCACCTCTAATGGGCTCAGTTCATAGATAGTGTAGCAGCCTGCTCTACAATCTCAGCTGCCAGGTCTCTCTGTGCCGTCAGGCTCTCTGTGCCAGGTTCAGCTCTGCCCAACACTACCTCAGCCACTAACTGACTTTGCTCTCAGCCAGCAGGTTTGGGACTGCTCTGCTCCCACATCACTCTGCTTTTGGTTGGCCCAACTCTTAGTGGGCAGCTCTTTCAACCAGCAGCCCAGGGTGGAGTCAATGCTTTCTCAGCTGCAGCTCTTTAAAAAAAAAAAAAAAAAAAAATTAAACTATGTCCCAAAGGACACTCTGCTCTCCTGGCTCTTGTCAACCAAGGGCTTCACCACACATTTCCCCAACCTCTCGGTTCTTCTCCCCAGTAAAAATTAAAACCGTCTGGGATAGAGTACACAGTAGGAGGTACCTAAGTTGTTTGTTTGTGGCTCCTTCCCACCCCCAAAAAAACTGGGCAAAAGCAATAACTCCTCAAACCCGTTGCCTTTTGAGTCTGTCTGTTCCAACAGAGTAGAATTGGCCCATATTTCAGACTGTAAGTCTGTAAAGAAGCAGGCTGCCACATGTTTCTCCTGTGGAGCAGCTGGTGGCTTTGGATCACTGACATTTTGCTTAGCAGCTGGCCACTTAACTACAGGGGTCTAAAAGAAGGACAAAGGAGTGGCATCTGACCTCCTGGCTTCACAACGGGGAGGGAGGAGATTTAAAGTCAACATCAGCCAGGGCTGATTCCTATGAGACAAGTCAGACATGCATCCACCTTCCAACCATCCTTCCACCTTCCAACCATCCTTCTTCATTCAGATACCAACCATCTCTCCCTTGGTACTCTCTACTTCTCAGCTGGGTTCAGTAATTCACTGCAATGGCCACACAGAACCCACAGACAATACTCATGATTATGGGATGCATTAGGAAGTTCATAGGTTATAATTCAGGATCAGAAATGCTCAACACACACAGCTCTTTGGCCAGGAGGGCCTCTTTTCCAGTTTCGGTCATAGGCAGCCTGTTCTCTGGGCTTTGGCTTCTGCCTCATGTTTTTTTTTGTTTGTTTGTTTGGTTTTCTTCAGTATTGTTGATAAATGTCCACCATAAGCCTCAAACCAAAAGTGTTCAACTCTAGCTCTGTAGATCAGCACTTCAAACGTCCTCAATTAAGTGCCTGGAGGCACCCCATTCTGCAAACAAGCTTGCCTGAAGGCACTCAGTTGTACTTGCTCAGTTGGTTGGGAGCCCACTGCTCTATCTAGTGCTCTAGCTCTTTGTTCTGCTGCCGGTGAGTGTCTGCTAGTTTTCTGGTGTCATAGCTTTCTGTCCCTGGATCACAGAGGTTCAGTACAGAGAGATATCAGGTCCAAAGGCTGTATTTCATGCCTGGCTCATCTTTCTTGATGGTAGTGAGATTCTCCACTCCTATTTCTGAGATGGCTTATTTTATACCCAGTTGTTGTTAGGTGCCATTGAGTGGGTACTGACCCATAGTG
>NW_006408519.1:21247288-21249589 GCF_000296735.1 Chrysochloris asiatica | reverse complement strand
ACACCTTTCTTAATTCTAAAGCATTCAGTGTTCCCATGTTCTGTTTGAACAACTGCCTCTTGGTCCAGGTACAGATTCCTCATGAGCACAGTTAAGTGTTCCAGAATACTCATACTTCGCAGTGTTGTCCATAGCTTGTCATGATCCACACAATCGAAAGCCTTTGTGTAGTCAATAAAGTACAGATAAACATCTTTCTGATATTCTCTGCTTTCAGCCAAGATCCATCGGACATCAGTAGTGATATCCCTTGTTCACGCCTCTTCTGAATCTGGCTTGAACCTCTGGAAGTTCTCTGTCAATGTATGCTTGCAGCCTCATGGGATATCAAAGAGAATGTTCGATGATTTGCACATTCCGTTAGGTCACCTCTCTTGGGAATGGGCACAAATAGGGATCTCTTCCAATCAGTCAGTCAGATAGTTGTCTTCCAAATTTCTTGGCAGAGCTGAGTGAGTGCCTCCTATACCTCCTCACTTTCTTGAAAGGTTTCAATTTTTATTCCATCAATACCCAGTAGGTTGGCAAAATTGGCCAATCCCCATGTTATAGTTACAAGTTTTTACAGTTAACGATTACCCTGTTAACAGCCACTCACGGTCGAATCATAATCCTATCAGCATCTGCCCCCACCTCTCTTACTCGGGCCCATCAATCAGGAAAAGAGACAGTACATTTTTTTGCATGGTCTTACCCAGTTGTTTGGTGGGAGTTGAAACTATTGCTAGAAGAGTCATTTTAAGTACATTATTGTACAGAAGTATCTAACAACTTCTCACCACCACCACCTACTGCCATTGAGTTGGTTTCAACTGGTAGCAAAGTCATTTATACTCCTAAAGCCTACTGTTGTTGAGTTGATTCCAATTCAGTTAACCCTGCAGGACAGAGTAGAGGCTGGTAGGGTTGAACCAACAACCTTACCTCATTGCACCACTGCACTCGTTTAATGGTTCCTGAGGAGCAGGCAAAAGGTCACATGAACTCACTGCCTCACAATTTTTTTTTTTCTTCTAGAAGACTAAGCATGTTGAAAAAATTAAATGAGTAAGTAACAGAGGTTCAATGTCATGCTAGCAAAAACACGTAACCGAGAGCACAGTGGCTCCATAGGATAAGCACTGAACTGTGAACCACAGGTTGGTGGTTGGGGCTCACTAGATCTTCTGTGGAAGAAAGATGAGGCTTTCTGCTTCCACAAACATTGAAAGCCTCAGAAACCTTATACAGGGTTGCTATGATTTGGAACTTACTCAGTGGCAGTTAACAACATATTATAAGTATTCTGAAGACTTTGTCATTCAGTCCTGCATTTTAGGCAGAAATCCCAAATCATTCCTAAAGAGATTTGTATGGTGTATTAGAATCTGATTCTTGATGCAGTCATGAAATACTTACCATATTCATTAGGCCTAACTGGCACCTAACAACAACAACTATAAGTTGTGTTATGGAACTAGAAAACTGAATAGTCTTAGGGAAAAACATTTTCAAGTATTGTCTGAGTGTGATATTATGAAACTATTTAAGTATCTTGTTTTTAACACATTTCCAATTTATTTATAGACTCATGATTTGTATTTTATGTAGTTTATTTGATCTGTTTAAGCTCATGGTTTCCTGTTTTATGCAGTGGATTTGTGTTTTAATATTTCAGTGTCTTTTTGTGAAGGTTTCCATAGCAGTTTCGAGTTCCACTCAGCTATTTCTGGACTAGTTCAGGATCCCTGTGACATATGTGGGTTGTGAGCTGGGCAGCTTGCTGCACGATCATTGTTTGATACTGAGTTTGTCCCCAGTTTGGTCATTGGGAGTCTATTTGTTGTTGTTGGTATTTGCCGTGGACTCGGTTCCAACTCATAGTGACCCTGTACAGGGTTTCTGAGGCTGTAAATCTTCACAGGAGCAGAAAGTCTTCTCTCTCTCCTGCGGAACAGCTGGTAGTGTTTTGAACTGCTGACTGAGAGATTAGCAGCCCAATTCATAACCACTACGCTACCAGAACTCCATGGGAGTCTATTCAGATAAGTCTTTCTTATTGTGTTTAGGGTTTGACATGCTTCAGTGGGCATCCCTCCTACCTGACACCCTCCTCACCTGCTACAGCTCTTCCACTTAATTCTGGGCCATTGCACACCCCCACCCTCTGAAGTAAAAAAATGCACTTGTGTACAAAGGCTTATGAGTTTTGGAGGGTTCCTTTGTTTTTTAGGACCTTGGCATTGTTGTTGTTGTTGTTAGGTGCCATCGAGTCGGAACCAACTCATAGTGACCCCATGCACAGCAGAACGAAACAATGTC
>NW_006408519.1:21242305-21244025 GCF_000296735.1 Chrysochloris asiatica | reverse complement strand
CCCCAGGAATAACTTACTGTAAATCAATAATCTCAGTGTAAAAATCAAATCAAATACAATTAAGAGAAATCTAAAAGAAAGCCTCAGTGAGTTACTTCCTATGCAATCTCAGAGTAGAGAAGGCCTTTCTATGTATGACAGATGCTTTAATACATAAAATCAGGCGCATGGAATGTAAAACAAATCTGCATGGCAAAGTGGAACAAATATTTATCATTCAGTAATAACAAAACACTACTTTTTGAAATATATTCAGTTTTGCATATTATAGAAAAATAAAACATTAAGTATAAAAACAATGGACCAAAGATAAATTCAGACAGCTTACAGAGAAAAAAATGTACATAGCATTTAAATACTAAAATATCAGGGACTTCAAAAAGTTAATAGAAAAAGTCCAGTATCTTTTTATTCAATGTTTCCACAGACATTTTGAAGGCCCCTCATATGTGAAAAGACATTTAACCGTACTTATAATGAAAGACATGTAATTAAAAATATAACAAAATGCCAATTTTTACTCAGGAGATTTGCAAAAATGGAAAAGTTTGATAATTGGTAGACAGAATACATAGCTGATGGGAATTTAAATTGGTTCAAACTGTGGGGAGAAAAATGTGGCTTTTAGCTGCAGTGTCTTTTTTTCTAGTATAATGACTTTCCAGTGGTTGGCCAAACTTCATTATTTTCTTGGAAAATTATTTCGATAGATAAAACAAATTTGATGTGAAAGCTAGATGTCAGTTTCCATTCGAACTACAGTGCAGTAGACTCTTGGCCTTCACCTATTTATCTTTCTTATACCAACTTGGCCACCATTCACCTGTCATACTGATTCTGGAAACTGTGCCACCCATATTTTGAACCAGCAAGATCATCTCTGGTAGACAGTTCTCATTGTAGCTTCCAGACCAAGACAGATTAGGAAGAATGAGAGGCAGACTCATCTTATGAACAGCTGTAGAACATTGTCAAATCCAGTACTGGAAAATGAAAACATGATGAATCACAGCAGAATATTGTCAGTTATAGTGTGGAAAGATGAGCCACACAGGTTGGAAAGCACTCAGAAAAACCGATGCAGCAATGAAAACACTAGTCCATGCCAAGAAAATTGGAAGACAGCTATTTGGCCAGCCGATTGCAAGAGATCCGTATTTGTTCCCATTCTAGAGAGGTGACCCAACGGAACTTAGAAATCATTGAACAGTAGTATCATTAACATCACTTGCAAGTGAAATTTTGCTTAAGATTATAAAAAAATGGTTGTAACAGTACATCTGCCAGAAATTCAAGCCAGATTCAGAAGAAGATACAAAACTAGGGATATCTTCGCTGATGTCACAGGGATCTTGGCTGAAAGCAGAGAACATCAGAAAGATGTTTACTTGTGTTTTATTGACTATGCAAAGGCTTTCGACTGTGTGGACCATGGTAAACTATGGATAATGCTGTGAAGAATAGAAATATCAGAACACTTAATGTTTAAGCTTATGAGGAACCTGTACATAGACCAAGAAGGCAGTCTTTGGAACAGAACAAGAGGATATTGAATGGTTTAAAATTAGAAAAGATGTGTGCCAGGGTTGTATCTTTCACCATACTTATTCAGTTTGTACACTGATCAAATAATCCAAGAAACTGGATGATATGAAGAAGGATGTGGCATCAGGATTGGAGAAAGACTCATCAGGATTGTACAAAGACTCATTAACAACCT
>NW_006408519.1:21241076-21242065 GCF_000296735.1 Chrysochloris asiatica | reverse complement strand
GTAAATCTTTACGGGAGTAGAAAGCCTCATCTTTCTCCCGTGGAGCGGCTGGTAGTTTCGAACCGCTGACCTTAAGGCTCGCAGCCCGATTCGTAACTACTACGCAGTAAATAGCATCATGATAAAGGAGAAATGCTTGGGTCCACAAGCTCAGGCAAGTAGCAGTCAAGAAATCACACCACATGTTGCAGTAGGCAATGTTATCAGGATGAGGACTAAGGTGAGCCTGACCCAAACCATGGTATTTTCACCTCATATTCATGTAAAAGTTGGACAGCAAATAAAGGTCATAGAAGACTTGATGTATTGGAATTATGTTGTTGGAGAAGAATATTAAAAGTACCAGTGGGCCGCCAGGAGAACAAATAGTCTATGTTGGGAGAAGGTCATCAGGAGGGACCAGTCCCTGGAAAAGGACATCGTGCTTGGTAAAGTGGTGAGTCAGCGAAAAAGAGAAATTGCCCCCAAGGAGATGAGTTGACAGTGTGCCAGTAGCGATGGGCTCAAGTGTGCCCCAATTGTGAGGATGGAGCTTGAGTGGGCAGTGTTTCCTTCTACTGTTTATAGGGTTGCTATGAATTGGAACCAAGTTGATGGCACCTAACAACAACAATGGCATACTGCTTGAGGCCCACAGGTGTAAATAACTCAGAGATTATATTGCCTAGCAGCCGATCCAGTTCAGCATCTGCTCATCATTGCAGCAGTGTGTTTCCTGATCATACACGTTGTTGTGGTTGTGTGCCATCCAGTCGATTCTGAAGAATTTTAGCGACCTGTAGAGGGTTTCCAAGGAGCAGCTGGTGAGCGTGAACCACTGACCTTGCATTCAAACGACTTTGCAGTATGATGCATTAGCTCACAGCACCACACCAGGATTCCTGATCATATATATGTTGTTGTTGTTGTTATGTGCCATTGAGTCGGTTCCGACCCATAGCGACCCTGTATAGGGTTTCCAAGGGTGTAAATCTTTACGGGAGTAGAAA